>NC_052480.1:18721066-18820597 GCF_009730915.1 Dioscorea cayenensis subsp. rotundata | reverse complement strand
GATATTACCTAACATAAGGGACTAGTTAGTGTTATTTCATGTGTTATTTTTTCTAAAAAAAAAACGGAAAAAGAAAAAGTTTATACTTGTTTGGTTGTGCATTGGAGGTGGAAAGAGCTACCACCTATGAAGTATGAAGCTACTCTCATAAGTCAGATACAAGTTATGCCCTAATGAGAGAAAGAGCTATCTCATCGATTGAATAAAAGCTAACACCCAGGTAGAAAGAGTTACCACCTCGAAAGTGTGAAAGCCACCCTAGCGGCCACTTTGGAAAGTGCTACCTTAGAGGATGTGTGAAGCTACTACCATCTCTTTGTTTTGTCATGTTTTGTAGATAAATAAGTCCCTTATACATAGAATTTTGAGGGGTATACTTTGGGTTGACTTGAGTGAGTTTACACACACTTGCACGATTTTGGGTTTGTTGTCCTTTTTTATTCGAGTTTTTAGCTAGAGCAATTATTTTTTGTATTTGGTGTTGAAATTTCCCTTACTTGTAGAATGCTTCTCTTGCATGCTTTGGTGAACCTAGGGCCAAGCGCTTTCAATATTTCCTTCTTCTATGCTTCAATGTTGTATTTTTTGCTTGAGGACAAGCAAAAGCTTAAGTGTGGGGGAGTTTGATAAGTGCTTGTGTATTATGAATATGAAGTGTTTTTTTCTTACGATGAGCATTACTTTTATCAGATTCTATCGCTAATACATCTGATTTTTGTGTTCTTTTACGCATATATGGTTGTGGAGCCAAATAGAGATGAAAGGAGCCAAAGTGGATTGTGAATGCGTTAAGTTAATGGAATCTTGAAGTGAACACACAAGAAGACACAAGTTGTGCTCAAAGACATGTGAGTGTGTGGCAACCTCCATTATGCTCGATGGATTATATAAGTTTGAGGGGCACAAAGGCAGTCACACTCATGTGTTCTAACTTGTGCAAAGTTAGCAAGATCCCCGTCAAATGTGCTTTTACTTGAATAAGCAACGTGATCTACGGCATCAGACATGTGCCCGTTTATGTTGCCTCGATGAAAAGTGTGGATCGGAAGTGTTTTTGGCGGAGTACTGTAGTAAATCACTATAGTAATGTACTGTAGCAATTACAGTTCATAGGCTACAGAAAATTAGATTCCAGAAAATCCAAAATGGGCCTGTGGAAATTCCACACGCCCTTGTGGATTCCCGATTCCCGTCCTTTATAAAGATGCGATTCAGCCTGATTTCCATCTTTTCTCCATCTTTTGAGAGGCTTGCGGCTAGGGTTTAGATGGGCTTTGTTAAGGCTTTTGGAGTGGTTCTACAGCTTCAACTCCACGTTTCTCTTTGAAGATAGTTATTGGGGAAGCTTTCGTTGGCACCGATCCGATGATGTGCCATAGGCTTGACAAGACCTTTGGCGAGTAAAGTAACATAAATACACACATATTAGCGTTAAAACCCGAGAAAATTAATGCTCAACACAAGGAAAGAACACTTCCTATTCTTATCGCACAAGCACTTATCAACAATCAACAATGAAATCAAAGATAAAAACATGTAATCCATATAAAGACCATCGACACAAATACCGAGGGGGTTTTTCTATGGATTACATGTTTTTATCTTTGATTTCATTGTTGATTGTTGATAAGTTCTTGTGCGATAAGAATAGGAAGTGTTATTTCCTTGTGTTGAGCATTAATTTTCTCGGGTTTTAACGCTAATATGTGTGTATTTATGTTACTTTCATGCAGGTAGGGTTGTGAGGCTGAATATGAGAGAAAAAAGCCAATGTGTGTCGTAATGCACCAATTTGGAGGAAATCTTGCTAAGGTTCAAACGTGAAGACATAGGTCGGCTTCGAGATGCGGGAATGTGCACCAACCTCCTCGTATTCGAGTTAGCTCAACTATTTGGAGGGGCACAAGGGTAGTCACATTAAAGCATTCCGACTTGTGCATATAGAATAAGATCTCCACCAACATGTCCACTATTGGAGAAGCAAAAGCGATCCACAACGTAAACATGTGCCCGTTTGCGCTACCTCATTGAAAGCATGGATTCGGGAGTATTTCGGGTCGGTACTGTAGTAGGGTACTATATCAAAAACTGTATCAAGAATACTGTACTAGCAATATTCACAGCTTGCCGAGAAAACAGGAAAACAGAGAATCCACACGGGCATGTGGAAATTCCACACGCCAATGTGAAAAATCCACAGGGGCGCTCACACGGCCGTGTGAAATCTCGATTCCAGCCCTTTAAAAACCGATTTCAACTCCGATTTCAGTATTCTTTTCTCTATCTTTTCCCCAACATGAGAGAGGGCTGCGGTTAGGGTTTTGAGAGGTATTGGCTTGGGCTTTGGAGAGGTTCTACGGCTCAAACATCACATGTTGTTTGGAAGAAGGTTGGTGGGAGAGCTTTCATCGACACCAATCCGGTCGGACAAAGGGACCCTTGCGACGAGTATAGGACTCTCGAAAAGACCATCACCACGACTAAGGAGGGGGTTTTCTATGGATGCTTTGTTTTTACATTCGATTTCATTGATTGTATCTAGCTCCATGGAGAGCTAAACCCCTAGTGGGTACTTGGGTATTTGTAAACCCTAGGATATATTTGTTTCATTAAATCTCTTTATTATGCTTTCAATTAATTGATGTTTTTTGTGAGTTCCAATCTTGTATGCTTGATTGTATGAATACTCCCCTAGAGTGACACTAGGGTTGAGAGTTCTTCTTGGTAACTCTTGTGAGTGAGTGAAACACCATTAGAGTTAGACAAAGCTAGATTGGAGAGGGTTGACAGGGTGAGTCGAGAGGCAGCGGAGTGTCCCCTTTCCCCTCCTTTGTGATCTATCCTACCTCCACGTTCCAAGAGTTCTTTAAAGCCATAATAGAGTGAATGGGCTAAGGGATGACCTTCCGCTGGGGCTTAGTTGCGAGTGCAATGGAGTGAAGTGTTGAAGTGTTTTTAGCATCTAGGGCTTAATTGTGGCTAGGGATCTTTCACCTGGACCAAAGGGGTAGGTCTATACATAGGAATAGGGTTTATCATTTGGAATCCCTATAGCTCATTGCAATTCTATATGAGTGCGAGGTGTTGAGATTGTTCGATTTCTCCTCCGGACATGTATAGAGTTAGGCATGGTTGACCTTAGATTTGGGACTATGTAATCAAGGATTTCCACGACTCACATGTAATAGAGGTTTATTGCACTTGAAACGATTATCCTAGGTGGAACAATATCCGGGTACCCTATTTTTATCAATTGCCTTACCTTCTCCTTTACTCTTGCTTTCTTTCTTGTTATTTTTACTTTTGAGAATTGAATCTTGTCACACATATCACTATTCATCTTCCACATTAGTTAAGAAACAACTCAAGTGTCTTTATTCCCTACTCTTTATGGATACGATACCCACTCATCTGGCATTATTACTTTGACACCCGTGCACTTGCGGTTTACACGCATATACGGACGTGTCAAGGTTTTGGTGCCGTTGCCGGGGAGTAGGCGTTTAGAGATACTTTGCACTTTGTTTTTCTTAGCTATTCATTTATTCATTATATTTCATATTTTCTTATTCTATCATCGTTCTGATTTCTTTTTCTTTCTTTTTTGGTGTAGCTCCAGGTTATGCCCCGGGGGAACCCCTCTATACTGATTAAAGGAGATCCCGAGCTTGAACATACACTGAGAATAAAAAGGAAAGAACCTGTGCGAGAACATTCTAATATAGCTGATTTGGAAACAGAAGAATCTAAAAATATGGCAGAACAGAATGAGCAGCAGCGGACATTATCTGATTATGCCAGACCTTCAGTATTGTGCATCCCCCGATTACAGCTCAGAACTTCGAGCTGAAGCCGGCATTCATTCACATGTTGCAGCAATCCGCATAATTTAATGGTTTGGCTGATGATTATCCGAACAGTCATATAGAGAACTTTCTTGAGATGCGTGATATGCTGAAGATAAATGGGCAAATGGATGATGCCATCAAGTTGAGGGCCTTCCCATTTTCCTTGAAGGGGAGAGAAAAGCAGTGGCTACACTCATTACCTAGAGCATCAATTACCACATGGGAAGAGATGGTAGAAGGTTTTCTTGGCCATTATTTCCCTCCAAAAAAATATGTAAAGCTTAGGAATGAGATCTCGTCCTTTGTACAATTGGAATTGGAGTCTCTATTTGAGATGTGGGAAAGGTTCAAGGAGCTCCTGAGAAAGTGCCCGCAACACGAATTCTCGGAGTGGATGATTATTCAAACCTTTTACAACGGTTTGAGTCCGAGTACAAGGCAACTCTTGGATGCGGCAGTAGGAGGTACCTTAGGTAGCAAGACCCCTAGTGAGGCTCGTCAATTAATTGAAGAAATGGTGTTAAATAGCTACCAATGGAATGCCAGGGAGAAGAAAAAGGTGGTCAGTCTCCATGAGATAGATGCAGTGACTTTGTTGGTGGCTCAAGTGGAATCATTGAGTAAGAAGTTAGATCGTCTAACTTTGAACAGAGTAGCGACCATGATTACTTGCACCGGGTGTGGTAGAGGACATGCTCTCTCCAATTGCCCGATATCTATTGGTGATGCATCTTCGGTTGAGAACATCGATTTTGTAGGTAATGACACGAGGACTCAAGGGAACCCATATAGCAATACCTACAATCCGGGTTGGAAGAGTCATCCCAATTTCTCGTGGAGCAACCAAGGTCCACAAAAGGCCATAGGGCCCACCGGGTTTCTAACAACGAAGCCCAAATATGGAAAATAGAGTTTCAGGTTTGGAGACCCGAATGACCGATTTGAGAAGGCCTTAACTAGGTTTGTGCAATCGTCAACTACAAGGTTTGAATCAGTTGAGGCTACACTTCGCAACCATAACACCTCCATACATAATCTTGAAAATCAAGTGGGGCAGATTGTGAAGTCCTTATCGGAAAGACCACATTGAAGTTTACAGAGCAATATCGAGACAAACCCTAGAGAGCATGTGAAGACGATCACTTTGAGAACTGGTCGTGAGGTCGACAGTAGGCTTCCGAGTGAGAAGCCAAATGAACACGGACCTGAGGTTATAGAGGTTGAAGAGGGAACAAGCAAAGAAAAGGAGGTGACACCCCCATCTTTCAAGCCAAGAATCCCTTATCCCTCTAGATTGAAGAATGACCAAGAGGATGAACAGTACAAGAAGTTCCTGAGTTTTTTCAAGCAACTCCACATCAATATTCCTTTTGTAGAGGCATTGGCCCAAATGCCTAAGTATGAAAAATTCTTCAAAGACTTGTTGACCAACAAGAGGAAGTTGGAGGAGAGTGCTTCAGTGATCTTAGATGCGTCTTGCTCGGCTGTCTTGCAAAAGAACATGCCGAACAAGAAGAAGGACCGGGGAAGCTTCATCATTCCGTGTAATATTGGCAATCTAGGTGAAGAAATGGCATTGGCAGACTCAGGGGCTAGCATCAATGTCATACCATAAACCTTCTTTCAAAAGCTAGGCTTGGGCTAGCCTAGACCTACTCGGATGACTTTGTAACTAGCGGACCGAATGGTGAGACATCCGAGAGGCATCATCGAGGATGTGCTTGTCAAGATGAATAAGTACATTTTTTCAGTTGACTTGGTAGTGCTAGATGTCAACGAGGATACGGATGTACCCTTGATACTTGGGAGGCCGTTTTCGCTGACTTCCAAGGCATTGATTGATATGGACGGTGGAGAGCTAACTTTGAGGGATTGGCGATGACAAGCTCACATACCGCCTTACTGAAGCCATGTAGCATTCTCTTGATTTCGATGATAATTTATATTTTCTATACGCTACTGATGAGATTGTTGATGAATACATATAGGAAATGTTCAATCCGGATCCATACGAAGGCTTGTTTGACCAAGAGGAGGACAATGAAGAGATCATGATGCTTGGTTCGACGGAAGCAGTACCATCTACTCTGGGGATCTTGAAGAAGATGCTCCAGAAATTGAAGAGGGTTAGGAGATGCCACCGAAAACACTCCAAGGCTGTTGGAGATGTGCGTGAACTGAACAAACTGGGTGAATCATTGCTAGACAGTCACAAACCCGACAATTCACCCTATACCTTCAAGAGATGTTGCTTATCATGTTTCCAAGCCATGGGTAAGAGGGAAACTTTCATCTATGAGCCCCCATGAGGTAAGACAAGGTACGTCAAGCTAAGTGACGTTAAACAAGTGCTTCTTGGAAGTCAACCCAAGTGTTTACTGTTTTCTTAATTTGGTAGTTTAGTGTTGCTTGAATAAATTATTGAGTGTTGGTGTCTTGATGTTTTATATTTATGATGTGATTTTATCGTGGGTTTTCAAGTTCATCGTGTGTTTTCATGTGAGTTTGGCGAAGTTTTGGTCATTTGAGCTATTTCTCATGTTTTTCACTGGTAAAACTTGCATAATAAGGCAGGCTCTTAGTGTGTAAACATGCTCAGAAATTTTTTTACAGAGCCTGCAGAATTTTCTAAGGTATCCAGAGAAAACATACGGGTGTGTGGAATTAACACATGCCGGTGGTTTTGTATTGCGAGCTCATCCAGAGAAGGCACAGGGGCGTGGACTCGCCCCTGTGAACGACCAAGAAATCCTCGCACGCCCGTGAGTAATTTATGCATGGGCGTGTGAAGTCCTGCAGAGATTGTCAGACTTTCCCGAAAGCACACAGGGGCGTGGACTCGCCCCTGTGGGCGACGTTGGGAAAATCACACGGGCATGGGTAATTTCCGCACGCCCTTGCGAATCTCTGCAAAAGAGCTCTCTTCATCCTGAGTAGTCACAGGGGCGTGCGCTTACCCCTGTGAACTGGGCTTATGAATGCCCACGCCTGTGCGGAATTTCCACACGGGCGTGCGGAACACTTAGCAATTTTTCTCGGATGTCCAGAGCAGCCACAGGGGCGTGCGGCTGTCCTTGTGGGTTGGGCGCACGGGCGTGGGTATTTCTCACACGCCCATGTATTTGCGTTCAGAGGCAGTGAGTGTTTTCCCGAGAACACACAGGGGCTTACACCTGCCCTTATGAAGCTTTCCTGTGGAGGTACACGGGCGTGTGTAATTTCCGCACACCCGTGTGGATGCGCAGAATTCCAAGAGACGTGAGTTTTTCTTTAAAAATCTTTGTGGATTCTCTTCTTCTTCATCTCCAATCACCAGAAAACCACTCCAGAGCAACTTCCCGAACCTTCACCATTGTTTTGGAGGATGTTTTTTCACATTTCGTGCCGATTTTCGGAGTACTATCATCTTTTTCATCAGTAAGACTTCTTATCCTCTTTTCTTCGAAAATCCTGGGTTTTTATTGGATTGAGGATATTGAATTATGCCAATTTTCATGATATAATTTCTTATGCATGTTTAGGAAGTCCTTAGGAGTGGTTTTAAGTTTAATGTTCGGAGAATTGATGCACAACCGTGTGGTTTTCACATCCCGCAGATCCACACGGGCGTGGGTAATTTCCACAGGCCCGTGTGGAATTATGCAGTATGCTATTTCTTAGTTTATTTGATCGTTTCTTATTCATTTATCACAGGAATGGCACCGCACTCGAGGAGGTAAGAAGGCAATCGCCCTAGGGAGCCTTCACCCCAGTTAGCACACATTGTATTTCTGAATCCTGAACATCAAGCTCATTTCGAGCAGCTATCGGGGCTTAGGTTTGGACAATCTAGGTTCGTGGACTTGAGTGTGCTAAGTGGGGTCCAGCGGGGTGATGACTTAATTAGGGAGTTAGAGGCGCTGATGGCCGTAGGAGGCTGGCAGAGGTTGTTGTCTATATGAGAGCCAGTTTTTCTGCCGTTGACTTTGGAGGTGCTGGAGTCTTTTGAGTTTGTCGATGACATACAGTTTAGAGTGTTCGCTCGTCAATTTGCTATGAGTATTTGTGAGTTTTCAGTTCACATGGGCTTGTACGACGAGGCATATATAGAAACCGAGGAGTATGGACATCTATCAATAGATTACTTTGGCACCTTGAGCCCACAGCGGGCTTTACCAGGTCTTGTGCGGACAAGGGCAGCATGAACCTGGAGTATCCAAGGCCACATGTTTATCTCGGCTAAGCTACTGATATTTATTCACTGTCATTAGCAGATCTGAGGATGGCCGGGGTGATAACACTAGTACTATGAGCCGACATAGTCTGCTTTATCTGTTTTCCATGGCTTGGTTTGTGACTATTCATCTGGGGCACGCTGTGGCAGATTACATACGATACTAGGTGATAAGTGCTTGTGCGATATGAATGCAAAGCGTTCATTCCTTATGTTGAGCATTACTTTTCTCAGGTTTTTACATTAATATGTGTGTTTTTATGTTACTTTTATGCAGGTAGGGATGTGAGGCTAAGTATGAAGGAAATAGGCCAATGTGGATCATAATGCACCTATTTTGGAGGAGATCATGCTAAGGATCAAACGCGAAGACATAGGACGGGTGTGAGATGCTAGAGTGTGTGCCAACCTCCTCGCATTCAAGTGAGTACATCCATTTGGAGGGGCACAAAGGCAGTCACACTCGAGCATTCCGTCTTATGCATACAAGAACAAGAACCCCACCAAAATATATATCATTGAAGAAGCAAGTGATTCACGACGTGAACGTGTGCCCATTTGCGTTACCCCGATGAAAGTATGGAATTGGGAAGTTTTTCGAGTCGAAGAGCGTAGCGAGTACTACGACACCAATGTAGCAATTCATGTAGCAGACCTTTGTTCACGACTGGCCAGAAATCAAAGAAAGCGAGAGAATCCACACGGGCATGTGGAAATTATCCACGCCCGTGTGCAAATCTCGCGAGGCGCTGTACCGTCCCACGGCCGTGGAGTTGCCCGATTCCAGCCCTATTTAAAGCCGGTTCAGCCCCGATTTTGGTATTCTTTTCTCCATCTTTTCCCCCACTTGCGAGAGGGCTTTGGCTAGAGTTTCGAGGGGTATTGGCCAAGGTATTGGAGAGGTTCTATGGCTCCGACATCGTGATTCCATTAGGAAGAAGGTTGGTAGGGGAGCTTCGATCGAGGCGTATCCTATACCGGACGAAGGAATCCTTGGACGACGAGTAGAGGACTTTCCACAAGACCATCGACATGACCATCGAGGGGGTTTCTTTATGGATTCATTGCTTTTACATTCTATTTCTTTGATTGTACAGTCAGTACAATCAAAGCCCTTCTTTACTTTTGCTCTCTTACTTGTTGCTTTTAATTTCTGAGAATTGAATCAATTTCACACCTATCACAATTGATCTTCCACATAGCTAAGAATCAAATTAAGTATTTTCACTCCCTACTCCCTGTGGATTCGACCCCGCTCATCCGGGATTATTACTTCGACAAACCCGTGCACTTGCGGGATATAAGCAAGGGGACCGTGTCACCAGGGCCAGAGCGGGAGAGTAGGAGTATTATTTGTTGGTCCCTACATTACTAGACTTATTCTAGGGATGGGTCTCCGTGATGCTCTTCGGGATACCGATCAGACAGTTATTCCCTCTCCGCTTGGACTCGATACTCTCCTGATGATGGGAGTGGTGCCAAATATGGGCCTAGAGCTTACATTTTAGCCACTACCACCACTGAGAGCGCTAAGGGAGGCAGGGATGCAGAGGAGGGTTCATCACCGACGGTGATCAAGACCTCAAAGTGCCCAGGTACACTTTCAGGAGCCTATGATCGTATAGAGAGGCTCGAGAGCACTGTGAGTGTATTGCGGTCTGAGATCATCGAGATGCGGTCGATACAGTCAGTAAAGTATATCCATATGATAGCCCATTTTGACTTCTTATGACAGCTATTGAGAAGCAGACCCCCAACCCCTCCAGCATCTCCTTCACCACCTCCACCAATACCCCTTGATCTAGCACCAACAGCAGTAGAGGATTCAAAGCACAACATCGACACTTGATTTTATTTTCCTCATCTTTTATTTCCGCATTTTATTTTGGACTTGTATACTCAGAAAGGACTTTTCCTTCTGAGTTTGTTTTCATTTTGTATCTCGAATTGTATTCATTGTCTTATCTTTTATATACTCGAGTTATTTTATTTTTACTGAGCTTCACTGAACCCCCTTGTGTATGCGTGCAGATGGTCTTATCATCATGGAAATTGAGACTTTGTCATGGGCACGGCCAAGGTGTTTCGGCACTTGGCCGTGTGAGCTTTACAACCCATTGGAACAACACTCCCAAGGACTTAGCTCCATCAAATGCAACACTAGGAGTCAGGGGAGTATTTTTTTGATTGCTTCTCCCACATCTAAATCTAATTGATTTACATTATGAATGAGCTTGCATGTGTACATTGGGGACAATGTACAACTTAAGTGTGGGGGGGAGTTTCATAGTCCACGCATCTCTTTTATACTAGTTTTGATTGATATACATGCTCACATAGCTAATGGCGGTTCACCTTAGTTGCATTGATTGTATTCTTTAGTTTAGGAGAAATTTTAATATTGAATATTTTCATGCTCTAGTTTTCGCTTGAATTTCTAGGAATTTTTGCCCGATTGACACTTGTTGCACTACTCAATCTTTGAATTCTTTTGGAAACTCATGTTTGATGTATAAGGGACTAGTTATAGTTGTTTCTTGTGTTAATTCTGAAAATAAATGGAAAAATGAAAAGAAAGAACAAAATATTTTTGTTGTTTGGTTGTGCTTGTTGGGTGGAAAGAACTACCACCTATGATGTAAGAAGCTACCCTCATAAGTCAAATACTAGTTATGCCCTAATGAGAGAAAGAGCTATCTCATGGGATGTGTGAAAGCTATCACCCTGGTAGAAAAAGCTACCACCTCGAAAGTGTGAAAGCCACCTTAGCGGCCGCTTTGGAAAGGGCTACCTTAGAGGATGTGTGAAGCTACTACCCTTTTTGAATTTTTATCACCTTTTGTAGATAAATAAGTCCCTTGTGCATAGAACTTGAGGAGTATACTTTGGGTTGACTTGAGTGAGTTCACACACTTACACGATTTTGGGTTTGTCGACCTTTTTTATTCAAGTTTTTAGCTAGAGCATTGATTTTTCGTATTTAGTGTTGAAATTTCCCATACTTATAGAATGCACTCTTTGTATGCTTTGGTGAACCTAAGGCCAAGCACTTCCAATATTTCCTTCGTCTATGCTTTAATGTTTTAATTTTTGCTTGAGGACAATTAAAAGGTTAAGTGTGGGGGAGTTTGATAAGTGCTTGTGCGATAAGAAGACGAAGTGTTCTTTCCTTGTGTTGAGCATTACTTTTCTCGGGTTTTAAAGCTAATATGTGTGTATTTATGTTACTTTCATGCATGTAGGGTTGTGAGGCCGAATATGAGAGAAAGAAGCCAATATGGGTCATAATGCACCAATTTGGAGGAAATCTTGCTAAGGTTCAAACGCGAAGATATAGGTCGGGGTCGAGATGCGGGAATGTGTGCCAACTTCCTCATATTAGAGTTAGCACAACTATTTGGAGGGGCACAAGCACAGTCATATTCAAGCATTCTGACTTGTATATATAGAACAAGATCTCCACCAACATGTCCATTATTGAAAAAGCAAATGATTCATGATGTAAACGTGTGTCCGTTTACGCTACCTCGATGAAAGATTGAATTTGGGAGAATTTTGGGCCATGTACTATATTAGGGTACTGTAGCAAAAACTATAGCAAGAATATTGTACAAGCACTATTCATAGTCGGCCGAGAAAATAGGAAAACAGAGAATTCCACACGGGTGTGTGAAAAATCCACAAGGGCGCTCACACGGGCTTGTGAAATCCTAATTCCAGCCCTTTAAAAGCCGATTTTAACCCCAATTATAGTATTCTTTTCTCCATCTTTTCCCCAACTTGAGAGAAGATTGTGGCTAGGGTTTGGAGAGGTATTGGCTAGGGCTTTGGAGAGGTTCTACAGGTTCGACATCGTGCTCCGGTTGGAAGAAGGTTAGTGGGAGAGCTTTCGTCGGCACCGATCCGGCAAGATGTATCCTAGGCCGGACAAAGGGACCCTTACGCTGAGTAGAGGACTCTTCACAAGACCATCACCACGACTAACGTGGGGGTTTTCTATTTATACGTTGTTTTTACATTCTAGTTCATTGATTGTATCTAGCTCTATGGATGTATTCGTTTCATTGAATCTCTTTATTATGCTTTCAATTAATTGATGTTTTTTGCGAGTTCCAATCTTGTATGCTTGATTGTATGAATACTCCCCTAGAGTGACACTAGGGTTGAGAGTTCTTCTTGTTAACTCTTGTGAGTGAGTGACACACCATGAGAGTTAGACAAAGCTAGATTGGAGAGGGTTGAGAGGGTGAGTCGAGAGGTAGCGGAGCATCCCCTTTTTCCTCCGGTGTGATCTATCTGACCTCCACATTCCAAGAGTTCTTTGTGGCCATTGTAGAGTGAATGGGCTAAGGGATAACCTTCCGCTGAGGCTTAGTTGCAAGTGCAACGGAGTGAAGCGTTGAAGTGATTTTAGCATCTAGGGCTTAATTGTGGCTAGAGATCTTTCACCTGGAGCAAATGGTTAGGTCTATACATAGGAATAGGGTTTATCATTTGGAATCCCTAGAGCTTATTGCAATTCTATACGAGTGCGAGGTGTTGAGATTTTTTTCGATTTCTCATCTAGGACATGTATAGAGTTAGGCATGGTTGACCTTAGATTTGGGACTATGCAATCAAGGATTTCCACGACTCACTATTGCATTAATTAGGAAGCATAATAGAGGTTTCTTGCACTTGAAACGATTGTCCTAGGTGGAACAATATCCGAGTACCCCATTTTTATCGATTGCCTTACCTTCTCCTTTACTTGTGTTTTGTTTTTTTGTTGTTTTTACTTTTGAGAATTGAATCTTGTCACACATATCACTATTCATCTTCCACATTAGTTAAGAAACAACTCAAGTGTCTTTATTCCCTATTCTCTGTGGATACGATACCCTACTCATCTGGGATTATTACTTCGACATTGGTGCACTTACGTTTTACAAGCGTATACGGACGTGTGAATTATATCTTGCTCCATGGAGAGCTAAACCCCCTAGTGAGTACTTGGACTTGTAAACCCTAAGATGTTAGTGTTTCATTGACCTTTTATTATTCTATCCTCAACTGCTATCTTTAATTGAGTTCCAATCTTGAATGTTTGTTGAATGATGTCTCCCTTAGAGTGACATTGATGTTGAGAGTCCACATTGGTAAACCTTGTAAGTGAGTGACACACCACGAGGGTTAGACAAAGAAAGATTGGAGAGGGTCGAGAGGGTGAGTCGATAGGTAGCGGGGCCATCCCCTTTCCTCTCCGGTGTGATTTATCCTACCTCCATTTCCTATAGTTCTTTGCGGTCACAATAGAGTGAAGTGATAAGAAAGGTTGTGGAGTGTCCCCTTTCTCCTCCGGTGTGATTTATCCTACCTTCATTTCTTATAGTTACGCGAGCAACAGAGTGAAGCATTGAAGCAATCCTTAGTATTTGGGGCTTAATTGTGACTAGGGGCCTTTCGCCTTTACCAAAGTGTTAGGTCTATATATAGGAATAGGGTTTATCACTTGGAATCCCTGGAGCTTCTTTCAACTGTACACAGTGTGAGGTGTTGAGACTAAGCGATTTCTCTGCCGGGGCATAGGGTAGAGTTAGTCACGGTTGACCTTAGGTTTGGGACCGTGTATTTTAGGTTTTCCATGACTCATTAAACATCAGTTAAGAGACATAATAGTTGGTCTTGCACTTGAAGCAATAACCATAGGGGGACCAATATCCGAGTGCCCACACTTTCTATTGATTGCCTTTCCCCTCATTTTACCGTGCCTTTCTTTCTTATTCTCTTTAGTCTTGTTTACATTGAATTTTATCCACACCATCATTTATTCATCTTCACTTAGTTAAGTAGCAATCATTGTGTTTCTATTCTTTATTCCCTGTGGTAATAAATAAACATGAATGGCATAATATATTTCTATCTGCAGGCTTTACAGATTATAAAATTACTCACTTTTTAGGTATCCTATCAATTATTGAGTTATATCCTTAAAAAGGGTGGCTTATTTTGAATAGTTTAGTAACAAATTTTAAATGTATATGAAGCATCTATATCGAGTGAACATACTCGATTTGTTATTTTATGATATTTTAAATAATAAATATGTAATAATAGCATTATATTAATGAATAAAGGAGATTTGTAATAGAAGAAAGCGTGTGGATTGGATGAGCATTTTTAATAGAATAAATATTATTTTATATATAGCATTAATTATATATATTGCTAATGGTTTTTGGTTTAGCGATACTAGTTTCTTTGTGAAAGGCTTGGTTTACATGAAGTTTAATGTTTGGGTTTGAAATATGCTAGACATAGTGGTGCTACAAGTCCTTAGATATGCTAGCTACATGAAGCACAATCCCTATATTACCCGAGTGAAGATGCACATGCAAAACCTCAATGCTACCTGCATGACATACTTTTGAATATTTGTGCTTATTACATTTATAAAATATAAATTAGATATATCTAATACTAAAATGGTGATGCCATTAAAATGGAGTTAAAAAACCAAGATTTTTAGTTATCGATAGGGCATTCATGAACTTAGAGATAAATTTTTTATAAGGGCTAATATCACCTATGAAACGCAAATGAATTTGCCAATCAAATAATATTATGTGTTAAAAACAATATTGTCAATCCAAGAGGAACTAGATAGTGCATGTACTAATTCACATCTCATGAATTTACCTAAAAAAAGTTGTAGGTGTCAACTCTAAAGCAAAAGCTCAGAAGTATAGGAGAAATAAAATCATGGCAAGACAAGCATAGAAGGATGGTGTTTGGGCATAGATTTCCCCTAGTGTTTCATTAGCTTCCAAAAATGGTTGCAATAGATTTTGCAATATAGTTGAACTAAGAAAGTTCCTAAGTCATATTGCTCACTTTCTTAAGGTGAACAATAACTAGTCATATATGATGTTGATATAGACTACCATATCACTATATTACACTTAGTAAACTCTATCTGGAGAAGACACGGATTTATTAAGTAGCCAATCTCTCTCTCTCTTGAGGCTATTGACCCTGATCCTTTACAAAGCTAGATTGAAATCTATTCCTAATACACATTTCATATGATTGCATTACAATTCAAAACCTAATTGACACTCCCTTAGGAGAGTCACAGGAAGAGAGATCTAAATTCTAAAGTGCCCTATTTCTTGGCAGACTCATGGAATCTCAATATTCGTCAGACAAGTTCATTAATTATGAAACTCTTGGCTTTCACTATACTAAAGATCAAGACAAGTGAAAATGTACACTTGAATTCAACATCAAAGTATTTTAATGGATCAATCAATATAAGCTTCAAAGTCCACAACCGATGTCATAAAAAAGTAAACCCTATTTTCTATCAATGCACAAACACAATAAAGTTTAGCTCTCCATTAGAGGAGAACAATCACACAATCAAATCAAGATAAAGAAAGTAAATGAAAACACTAAAACTCACTCTAAGCTTTGTCCCCTTGGTGTGACAGTGAATCTTTCCCAAATGATGCCGAGAACTCACCTCGATGGATCCTATGTTGCCCTAGACCATGGATAAAGCTCTCCATGTTGATGGGCTACTGGAGAAAGGTATGATATATTTTCCCGTCTCCTTCCTTTGCTTAGCCACCCAAAGTCTCCCATAAAATCCTCAATAAAATCTTGTATATCTAACTCCTTACGCGCAACACACATACATAAGAACAAGAACATAAGTAGCTGGTCATGATGGATCATGTGCCTTACGATCATCTTACAACTGTTAACTCAAGTTGTAAGTGTTAGAACGTAAACTTCTTTGGATGGTGCTTGTGACCTCCTGATGAGTGTACAATGTACATATATTTTATATCAATTTGTAAGCTCAATTGGCATGTATTAGAAACCCTAATATGAAATTCGATACTAAATATTGTGTGTTTTGCATTAACCAACTTAGAGTAGTGCTTAAAGATGAGGAAGGGACAAAGAAAACATTCTAGGCCCAAAACAATAACTTTGGAGCTCTCTCAGCATCATTGTATTAAGGACAAGGAAAACTAGGTGACTTATGGGCAGCTTACGGTCATCCTTACGATCGTAAGTCTATTCTAGAAAACCTTGTGCGCATACTTATGCCCATAAGAAGGATTTAAAGCCAAGTTAAAGGACCTTATGGGCAATACTTACACCCGTAAGGATGCTCTTAAAGACCATCCTGAGGAGCTTATGACCACAACATATGCTCGTAAGGATAGTTATGAAAAGCAGAACAGTGATGCTTACGGTCTAACATATACGGCTGTAAGCAGGACCGTAATAAAATTAGAAGACCTTAGGGATGGGGCATACGACCATAAGTCATCCCGTAAGTCTCACGACAATCTTTTCCAGCTCACTTATGGCCTAGTCCTTATGCCCATAGGTAGCCCGTAAACAGTAGGGTATAGAAAGAACTTATGATCATTTTTAGGGTATTCTCTATTCTGCCTCTCTATTCTTTGGGGTGATTCTTAGAGGGAAGGTTGAGGAAGAAAAGGGTTAATTCTCCAGGTCCTTAGACAAGATTTAGAGAGGGATTTGGCTCGGTATTGAAGAGGATTGGAGATCGTAGCAGTCAAGCTCATCTTGACGGTGAGCATGGAATCTACCTTGGTGATTCTCTATCCCGAGAATTGACAAGGGGGTTTTCATGGATCCTATGTTTACCTTTATTCTTTGTATCTTGAATGTTTTTCCTCCATTAATGGAGGATTAATTTGTAGATGTTTAGGCGTAATGGAACTCTAGTGTTTATTTCTATAACATTGGTTGTTGGATCTTTGATTCTTTAATTTATTTTGTATTAGCAATCATATCTATTTGAATCTAATTGTGTGTTTGAATGCTTGGTTTCTAATGAGGTGAAAGTCCTAGCTATCATGTTTGACGTGCTACATGATGAGTAGAAATACTCACCTAGCATAGGAATGCCGTGATTAGAGGAAATTGTTAGTAAGCCTGAATATAGGATACTTTAAAGACTTCGTCTCCCTCAATTATTCATAGTAAGTTGTTGGCAATCTCTGTGCTCTTTGCAATCATATGGAGTTAATTTTAGGAGAAATCGCATTTCTGCTCTGTATTCGAATTGGGGGTAACCTCTCTCTCTAGGGGGAGATTATCTACTTAAGAGATTGTCATTAACTCATAGTGAGGTTTCATGTGTGTTAATCCAATTGTGTGGATGTCTGTATCAGTTTTGCACCTATTTTGTTACTATTCACCTTATAAATTGGGGTTTAGTATAATTTTAAAAATCTCTCTGTTCAAATAGGATTGCATGTTTAGAGGACATTGTCCTATACTTAACAACCCTAGAGGGTACTATGCCCAAACATCACTTTCTTTCTTGATTTCCTTTTGGGTATGTGCCCATATTTTCTTATCGTTTTCTTTTCTTGTTCACACACAAGCACTTTACTCCTCGGGCTATTTTTTGGATCTAGAGTTATTACTAGTGTTCACTATCTTCCCTATGGACCGACACTCTGTATTTATGCAGACTCTATTACGTGATCGGCACACACAATTGCGTCCCTATCATGTTCTTGGCGCCGTTACCATGGAGGATTAGTGATATTAGGAATGATTGAATATCTATCACTTTAGCCATTTTTTTTTCCTATTTGTTTGTATTCTTTTTTTTCTCTTCGATTGTTTTCTAATTTTCTTTTTCTTTTGCTTGATTTCTATGTATGACACTGAAGGGCAAAGCAACAAGACTAGCAAAAGGCGAGAATAGTATAGAGAAAGTGATTGGAACTAGATTCAGAACAGCCTTACTGAACGGGATAGGGATCTTTTAAGGTGAGTGTTGAAGGAGAGCAACTGGACACTATGGCATACTAGGGGAACTGGCACTGGACCCTTTTAGACTATGCGTGCCCCACTCTCCACTATTCTTAGTAAAGTATAGTGTGTCCACTTGTTGCAGCAAACAATCTAGAGGTTAAACCTGTATTTGTCCAGATGGCATAGAGTGCAACACTATTCCATGGATTACCGGGTGAGGATCCCAACTGTCATATTGGGGATTAATTAAAGTATGTGGCATGCTTAAGATCAATAATGTTTCTGATGGCGCCATTACACTCCGCTTTTTCGCATTTTCACTTAAAGAAAGAGCTAAATAGTGGCTTTAGGCTCTTCCTCGAGCATTTATCACAACTTGGGAATAACTTGTCAGAGTATTCTTGGCCCATTATTTTTCTCCAGGAAGGATGACCAAGTCATGTCAAGAGATGATAGCATTTGCACAGTTGGAAACTGAATCATTATTTGAGATGTGGAAGAGGTTTAAAAATTTGTTGAGGAAATGCTCACATCATAACCTTCCAGAATGGATGGAAGTTTAGCTTTTCTGTCATGGTATCAATTAGAGTACTGATAGCTAATTGATTCTGCAATAGGAGGATAGCTTGGCAGTAAGATCCCAGAGATGGCCAAATGACAAGATCCCCTTGCTTATATCCCGCAAGTGCACGGGTTTATCGAAGTAATAATCCCTGATGAGCGGGGTCGATCCACAGGGAGTAGGGAGTAAAGACACTTAATTCGATTCTTAGCTATGTGGAGTATCAACAATGATAAGTGTGGAATTGATTCAATTCTCAGAAATTAAAAGCAACAAGTAAGAGAGTAAAAGTAAGGAGGAGGCAAGGCAATCGATAAAGATGGGGTACTCGGATGATGCTTCACCTAGGATAATCGCTTCAAGTGCAAGAACTCTCTATTATGCTTCCTAATCAACGCAATGGTGAGTTGTGGAAATCCTTACACACATAGTCCCAAATATAAGTTCAACTATGCCTAACTCTATACATGTCCCGGAGGAGAAATCGAACAATCTCAACACCTCGCACTCGCATAGAGTTGCAATGAGCTCTAGGGATTCCAAGTGATAAATCTCTTCCTAGATTTAGACCTAACCCTTTGGTCCAGGCGGAAGGCCCCTAGCCACAATTAAGCCCTAGATACTAAGATCACCTCAACGCTTGACTCCATTGCACGCGCAAGTAGGCCCCAGCGGAGGTTCATCCCTTAGACCATTCACTCTATTATAGTCGTAAAGAAGTCGAGGAATGGAGGTAGAATATATCACGTTGGAGGGGAAAGACGACGCTCATGTACCTCTCGACTCACCCTCTCAACACTCTCCAACCTAGCTTTGTCTAACGCTCGTGGTGTGTCACTCACTCACAAGGTTACCAATAAGAACTCTCAACCCTAGTGTCACTCTAGGGGAAATATTCATACAATCAAGCATTCAAGGTTGGAACTCACAATAAACATCAATTTATTGAAAGCATAATAAAGAAGTTCAAAGAAACGAATACATCCTAGGGTTCACAATCACCCAAGTACCCACTAGGGGGTTTAGCTCTTCATGGAGCTAAGTACAATCAAAGAAATAGAATGTAAAAGCAATGAATCCATAAAGAAACCCCCTCGATGGTCGTGTCGATGGTCTTGTGGAAAGTCCTCTACTCGTCATCCAAGGATTCCTTCGTCCGGTATAGGATACGCCTCGATCGAAGCTCCCCTACCAACCTTCTTCCTAATGGAATCACGATGTCGGAGCCGTAGAACCTCTCCAAAACCTTGGCCAATACCCCTCGAAACCCTAGCTTAAGCCCTCTCGCAAGTTGGGGAAAAGATGGAGAAAAGAATACCAAAATTGGGGCTGAACCGGCTTTAAATAGGGCTAGAATCGGGCAACTCCATGGGCGTGTACGGTACACGCGCCCGTGCGGAATTTCCACACGGGCGTGGATAATTTCCACACGCCCGTGTGGATTCTCTGTTTCTCTGATTTCTCTGCCGGTTGTGAACAGTGCTGCTACAGTAATTGCTACATTGTTGCTACAGTGCTCTGCTACAGTCTTCGACCTGAATAACTTCCCAATTCCATACTTTCATCGGGGTAACGCAAACGGGCACACGTTCACGTCGTGAATCACTTGCTTCTTCAATGATATATATGTTGGTGGGGTTCTTGTTCTTGTATGCATAAGACGGAATGCTCGAGTGTGACTGCCTTTGTGCCCCTCCAAATGGATGTACTCACTTGAATGCGAGGAGGTTGGCACACACTCTAGCATCTCACACCTGTCTTATGTCTTCGCGTTTGAACCTTAGCAAGATCTCCTCCAAAATAGGTGCATTATGATCCACATTGGCCTATTTCCTTCATACTTAGCCTCACAGCCCTACCTGCGTAAAAGTAACATAAAAACACACATATTAATGTAAAAACCTGAGAAAAGTAATGCTCAACATAAGGAATGAACGCTTCGCATTCATATCACACAAGCACTTATCACCAAACAGTCAATTGAAGTAATAGCCATGAACAATTATCTAGTGGAATTCAAGACGCCAATTAGTTACCAAGCCCGCTTGGATGATTGAGGTCAATGAGGTTATAGCTTTAGCAGCCCAAGTGGAGGCATTGAGCAGGAAGGTTGTTAGTTTGTCTACGCAAAAATTAGATACAGTCATGGTTTCTGACATGCACCCTCAGACTGTTCCATTATTGGGATGGTCCATGGAGCCGTCGAACAAGTGGATTTCATCAATAGTGCCCCTAGACAGCAAGGGAATCCCTACAGTGGCAGGTATAACCCTGGATGGTGAAATAATCCTAATTTCTCTTAGGGAGGTCAAGGACAACATCAAAAACAGAATGACAAGAGACCCACATTGGAGGAAGTGCTCACTCGAATTATTCATAGTATGGACATCAAGTTCCAACAATTAAAAATATTTCCTAGGGCATAAAGGCACCATTAAGAAACCAACAAGCTTCTCTTTAGAACAAGGAGAACCAAGCGGGACAGATTGCCAAATTGTTATTTGAGCAACCTCAAGGAAGTTTACCGACTAACTCTGAAATGAACCACGATGAGCATCTCAAAACAATCATTCTTCAAAGTGGTAAAGCAGTTGGGGGCAGGTAGTGAGAAGGTAATGGAGAAAGAAAAAGTGGCCGGAATTGAAATTTGTTAAGAGTCCGACAAGAGAAAGTGCACCTACTCCAAGTGTTGAAAAGAGAATTCGACCACCAATGAAGGAGTACATTCCCCACTTTCTTATCTATCAAGGATAAACAATGATCATATGGATGAACAATTCAAGAGATTTCTAGACTTGTTGAAGCAATTACACATCAATGTACTGTTTGTGGAAGCCTTGTCCCAAATGCCAAAGTAAGCTAAATTTCCCAAGGATCTATTAATTAACAAGAGGAAACTTGAGGAGGTATTGACGGTGACATTGAGCATGGGAAGCTCGGCATTGCTTCAAAATTGGCTACCAAGGAAGCAAAAAGATCTAGGGAGTTTTACAATTCCTTGTATCATTGGTGATTTGGTTGATGAAAAAGCCCTAGCGGATTTAGGTGCTAGCATTAATGTAATGCCATACACCATGTTTAGGAAACTGTGACTATGTGATCTTAAACTGACTAGGATGATATTGCAACTAGCGGACCGCCCTATTATAGATCCTATACTAATCATATATGACATTCTAGTTATGGTCGACAAGTTTATTTTCCCTCTAGATTTTGTAATTCTAGATGTAGATAAGGATGTTGAAGTGCCCCTCATACTTAGTAGGTCATTCTTAGCCACCTCCCAAGCCCTCATTGATGTTAGTAACAATAAAATGACACTTAGGGTTGGGGATGAGGAAGTGATTTTTTGTTTTATCTGATGCAATGAATTATTCCTCTATTTTTATGATACATGCTATTACATTGATGGAACTGACTTACTTGTGGATGAATGTGTGCAGGAGACGTTGCATAAAGAGCCTTTTAAGGAGTCCTTAGATGGCCCTCACATTGAAGAGACCACCTAGTTTCTTACACCTACCATTATTGAGGAGAGCATGCGAAAGAAGCAATGGCAAGAGATCACTTCCCCCAAGAAAGGAAAGAGAAAACCTTCAACTAAGAAGGTAACCCCGAATCAGTCCACTACATTAGTAAGTTCCCTATTTTCTTCGATTTCACACTTGGGCATTAAATCGGAGACATGGATTTCAGTTATGATGAGAGTTTTTAGTTTGAACTTCCATGACTTCTGTGTTTCAGGTATGTCAAGCTTGTAATGTTAAACAAGCGCTACTTGGGAGGTAACCCAAGCAAGTTTTCTATATTTTGTTGAGTTTGAGTCCTTGATAGTAGTTGTTTAGTTTTGTTTGAGTTTGCATTAAATGGCTCAGCTTGTCATGATTTTATGTGCATTGGTTTTTTGCTTGCATTTTCAAACACACATTATATGCTTCCTAGGTGATATGTGTATTTGAGCTTAACTAGAGGAAATAGGAAAACTTTGCTCAATTTTTTCAAGAACCTTACGGGCAACTTACGCCCATAAGTACAAGCTGTAAACCTCACATAGAGAGCTTTACGGGCATCTTACACCTCTAAGCCACCCGGCAAGGGAATTTAAGAGTGTTTTACGCGTGCACTTATGTTCCATAAGTCTTGGAGAGCATAGTTTAGAGGTTCCTTACGGGTTACTTACGCATGTGAGTGATGCTATAAGGGTCATCTAGAGCATCTTATGGCTATATCTTAAACCCTTATGGCATGTAACCTTCTGCTAAGTTTAGCATCAGTTCCTTACGGGTGTCTTACACCCGTAAGTCCAACCGTAAAAGCAAGATAGAGAATTTTATGGACTACAGTGCTAAGCCTCCTACGGTCATAACCTAGGTTGTAAAGGAGGTATACCTTTGCGGGGCAAGCCTTATAGCGGTAATACACCCATAACTGTTCATTTAGAGAGAGTTATGGTCGGAGCTTATGCTCGTAAGTTGCCCATAAGTGCCTAAGGGTTTAAGTGCCATTGGTGAACTTTGATCTTCATTCCCAAACTATTTTTCTCTAATCCTTAGTCACTAGCACTCATTTCTTCTTCTATTTTCTTTCCTTTATCCTTCTCTTCTATTTTTTAAAGTGATTTTAAATGAGGTTGGAATGAATTTTAAGCTTCTGACCGGCCGATTTTCTCCTTTTCTCTTTGTCTCAAAGGCAACCTTCATTTTTCATGAATTTTGGGTAGATTATTTGATTTATATACATGAGAATGAATGTTTATTGTATAACATTGTTTGCATGTATGTTTAGAAGCAAATTTTGTAAATTTTTAGAGCTTCATTGTACAGGAGGAACCCTTACAGCCTGAGCCCGTGGCTTTTGATCGTAAGATCGCCATAAAGGTGCCTTTTCCCCATACTTACATCTTTGTAAGCCTTCCCGTAAGTAGGCCATAAGCACTTCAGTATTGTTCAAATCTCACATTTTACATTCTAAACTTTGTATCTTTCTTGTACAACATGGTTAGAGCAAAGAAGAAACTTCTGGGCAAGGCAAGAGGAAGAGACCCGAGACGTTGACCTTAGGTACAGTGATTGTTGAGGAGACATCGAATTTTCCTGGTTCCCTCAGCCCCCACTTTTATAAAGGCACGCTTCTAAGAGCAATTTGCCTGTTTAAGGTTGAAGCGATTTGGCCATCCCATATGATGGATTTGCCTATATTGGCACAGCTAGGCTTGAGGAGGAGGTCCGAGAAGATATTCCAGTCATGCAGCTAGAGTCGGCTTATTTCATACGATGAGTAGACTTACAAGGAGGACACCCTCGTGGTCTTGTCCATTTTCAAGGTAAATAAAGTCTTAGTGAGGTTCGATAGAGTTGGATCCATTAAATTCCAGTTATTCAGGGAGCAGTGGTGGCTATCCTACACTGATTTCTCTCTACTATTGGGATTGTATGACACGGATTTCATCAGCACCCCACAGTATGAACAGCTGTTATTTGACTTCCCTGCTAGCATCACTATAAAGGGAGTTTGGTAACATCTGAGCCAAGGACATAGTTACGAGCCAGGCCTCACCAAGGCCTCGTTTCTTACTTGCGTGGTTCATTGGTATGCCCATACTATCAGGGCCAGTTCTTTTGAAGGTAAGGCAGATAGCACTGGAGTGCTGTGGCAACAAGAGTTCTTATTTCTCTACAGCCTTGTAGAGCGTCCTCCCATCCACTTAGGCTACGTGTTGGTAGAATTCCTTACTTATTAGGGTCAACACTACGCCTAGGTGCGATCTTTGTCGGCCCCTACATCACATGACTTATCAGAGAGATGGGGTTGGAGGAAACCTCTCTATCAGCAAGAGGTGCTTGGCAGCACCTCTCCTCTTTACCTTGACGCTCTACGATTGATGGGGACGGTGGTGTGTCTCAGCAGC
The DNA here is from genome assembly GCF_009730915.1 of Dioscorea cayenensis subsp. rotundata. Lineage (NCBI taxonomy): Eukaryota > Viridiplantae > Streptophyta > Magnoliopsida > Dioscoreales > Dioscoreaceae > Dioscorea > Dioscorea cayenensis. Next base: position 18,796,271 of record NC_052480.1, on the reverse strand, counting down.
CATTTCATCCTCACACCGACCATAGCACAGGCACCAGTAGAGAATAAGGATGAGGATGATGAGTTATACGATGAGTCTAATAGTGAATCATCCTTACTGTCAACTATCAAGCCTAACAGTCCATCTAGTTTAGCAACAACTCCTCCTTAATGATGATCAGAGATTCAAGACCTGTGAGCCACGATACTATAGCTATAAGTGGGCTAGCGGACGCTCATGGCTACCCAGGCATGGATAGAGGCCGACCTCGGCCGTGCATTGGCTCTATTATAACAGATGAGAGTAGCTTCATACTTCATAAGTGGTAGCTCTTTTCACCCCCAATGCACAACAAAACAAACACATATGTTTTTTTTCTCTTTTTTTTTGGAAATTAAAACAAGAAACATGCTAAAACAATCCCTTAAACATCAAACATGAGTTTCCACAAGGTTTAATGAATGTGTAGTGCACAAGTGTTTATCGGCCAAAAATTCCTAAAAATTCAAAGTAAAACTAGAGCATGATAGTATTCAATGTTTAAATTTTTTCCTAAACATAAGAATACAACCATTACAACTAAGGTAAAACACCATTGGCTACATCAGCATGAACAATGAATACATAAGTATAGAACATGTGTAATGTGAAACTCCCCCCAACACACACACACACACACTTAAGATGTACATTGCCCATCAATGTACGCATGCAAGCACAATAAGAAATATGACAAGAAAAGCATATGTATGGAGATGGGCCAATTGAAACAATACTCCCTTGAACTCCTAATGGTACGTTTGATGGAGCTATATTCAGTGAGAGTTGAGTTCCAACGGGTTGTGGAGCACACCCGGCCATGGAAAAAGCCACATGACCGTACCAATGACTATTCCTCAATTCCAAAACTCACAAGTCCATCTGCATGTATACACAAGGGGATTTAGTAAAGCTCAACAAAACACCATAAAATTGAGTTTATAAAGATATTAAAATGAAATACAACTCGATACAACTAAAAAACAAAAAGATAAACTCAGATGGAAGGTCCTTTCTGAGTGATACAAGTCCAAAATAATTGCTGAAATAAAGTAACAAAACATAAAGAAAAAGAAATAAAAATGACGCCTCAAGCATCAATATCCTGCTTTGCTGGCTCTGCTGCTGCTGGTGCCACTGGTGGTGATTATGGTGCTGCTAGTGATACTGGGAACATCAGTGGAGCTCGGGGTCTCATAACGGAGGGTGAGATCACATCTCGCTCTAGTAACTACTGTAGTGCATCAAGACACGCCATCACCTTGGCATGGTTTGTGATCTGTGTCACGCGAACCTCAGCAAAGTCGCTTTGTAGTACCCCTACAGCACTCTCAAAGTGCTCATCTTGAGATGTTGATATTTTAGATCGCCTCGAGATATGAAGTCTTGGCTGATATTGAGATTTTGATATTTTAGATCACCTCAAGATATGTGCTCTCAGCTGATCTTGTGATTTTGGAAATTTTAGATCATCTTAAGATATGTGCGCTCAGCTGATGTTGAAATTTTAATATTTTAGACCGCCTCGAGATTGGTGCTCTCGGCTGATCTTGACATTTGAATATTTTTAGATTGCCTCAAGATCGATGCTCTTAGCTGATCCAGATATTTGAATATGTTTTAGATCACCTCGAGATCAGTACTCTCGGTTGATCTAGGGATTTGAATATTTTATAATTTTGATTTTGATTTAAATTAGGACATATATTTAATTTAATTTTTTTATATATATAAATAATGGGTAGTGGTCATTGACTCCATAAGTGCATGAGTCATTCAGTAATACCTCTTGCATATGTTCGAGAGGGTCGTGTTCCCTGGGCCGAAGGAGCTACCCTTACTTTCTCTTCACATGTTGTCTAGCCTACAGATTCGTGTGAGTGCTCTAATCTACCAAAAGAAATAGATAGAACTTGAAGGTGGAGTCTACAGTCGAGATAAATGGGGTTGAAAATCTGAGAAATGGAAAAGGTCATGGGTTGTGATTCCTCAAGGGCTACTAAAGTGAAAGGGATACTAAGACTACCATGCAACTGGTAGTTTTGGACCAAGAGATTCCTAAGATAGGTCAACCCGATGATCACAGACAATTGACCCCTAATTCAATACGAGTATTGATATGGAATTTATTTCGACCAAATCCTCCTACAATCGCATTAGAAGCAGAGAATTCTCTAATTAGGGCCGATACTCAAACTAGGTCCAACCATAATGTTTGTTATAGTAATTGCTACAATGTTTTTGCTACATTGTGTCCATGATCTACTTTTGCTCCTTTTCTTCCAAACTTGTCTCCACAACCCTAAACGTACAAAAGAACACAAATACACATGAATGAGCTATAAAATCCGATAAAAGTGATGCTTAATGTAAGAAAAATATACTTTGTATTACTTATACACAAGCACTTATCACCTTCTAAGTTTATTTTATCGCTTTTCAGTTGTATCGAGTTGTATTTCATTTTCATATCTTTATAGACTCGATTTTATTTTGTTTTGTTGAGCTTTATTGAACCCCCTTGTGCATACGTGCAGATGGTCTTATGAGTCTCGGAATTGAGGAATAGTCATTAGCATGGTCATGTGGTATATCACATGGTTGTGTGTGCTCCATAACCGGTTGGAATTCAACTCTCAGTGAATATAGCTCTATCAAATGTACTATTAGGAGTTCATGGGAGTATTGTTTCAATTGGCCATCTCCAGACATATGTTTTGCTTGTTTTATTATTTATTGTGCTTGCATGCGTACATTGAGGGCAATGTACATCTTAAGTGTGGGGGGAAGTTCACATTACACATGCTCTATATTTATGCATTCATTGTTCATGCTTATGTAGCCAATGGCAGTTCACCTTAGTTGCAATAGCTGTATTCTTAAGTTTAGGAAAAAATTTAACATTGAATATTATCATGCTCTAGTTTTACTTGAATTTTTAGGAATTTTTGTCCGATTATCACTTGTTGCACTACTCATAAATTAAACCTTGTAGAAACTCAAGTTCAATATTCAAAGGGACTAGTTTTAGCATGTTTCTTGGTTTAATTTCTTTACAAAAATGAAAAAAGAAAAAATGAATGAAAAAGAAAAAAATATGTGTTTGTTTTGTTTCTGTATAGGGCATGGAAAAAGCTGTCACCTATGAAGTACGAAGCTACTCTCATAAGTCAGATACTATTTATGTCCTAATGAGAGAAAGAGCTATCTCATTAGATGAGTGAAAGCTACTACCCCAGTAGAAAGAGTTACTACTTTGAAAGTGTGAAAGCCACCTAGGAAAGGGCTACCTTAGAGGATGTGTGAAGCTACTACCTTTTTCTTTTTGTATATAAATAAGTCCCTCTTAATAAGAACTTTGAGGAGTACATGTTGGGTTGACTTGAGTGAGTTTACACAAACTTACACAATATCAAGTTGTTGTCCTTTTTTATTCAAGTTTTAGCTAGATCAATGATTTCTCTTATTCGGTGTTTGAATTTTTTTTCTTACTTGTAGAATGCCTCTTTTGCATGCTTTTGGCGATCCTAAGGCCAAGTACTTTCAATTTTCCTTCTAAAATGCTTGAATGCTTTATTTTTGCTTTAGGACAATCAAAAGCTTAAGTGTTGGGGAGTTTGATAAGTGTTGTGTATAAGTAATATGAAGTATACTTTTCTTATATTGAGCATCACTTTTATCAGATTTTATAGCTCATTCATGTGTATTTATGTTCTTTTGTGTATTTAGGGTTGTGGAGACAAGTTTGGATGAAAAGAAGCAAAAGTAGATCGTGGATGCAATTGTTGATGGAATTCTTCGAGCAAACAATGGGTCAAGGCACAAGTTGTGCTTATTGACATGTTGGTGTGTGGTAACCTCTATTATGCTCAAGGAAATACATAAAAGCGGAGGGATATAAAGGCAGTCACACTCATATGTTCCAACTTGTCCAACATTGTTAAAAGCTTCGTTAATGTGGTTTAATTAAAGATGAGACGTGATCTACCGCATGGATGTGTCCCCAATCATGCGGTCTCTATGAAGAAAATGAAGTCAGGAGTATTTTGGGTGAAGTAATGTAGCAGTTTACTATAGCAAATCGTTGTAGCAAATCACTGTAGTAGTTACTATTCACAGATCTCAGGAAAACGCAACCTGGAAATCCTCACGTTCGTGTGGTTGACCGATTTCAGCTCTATAAATACCACCTTGACTATCTTTTAGGGAGAGTGTGTTAGGGTTTGGAAAGGCTTTTGTTGGGATTTAGGAACGGTTCTACGGCATTCCACATCGATTTCCTTTGCAGAAGTGCTATTGAGAGAGCTTTCATCGGCATCGATTCAGCGCGTTGTGCCCTAGGCTTGACAAAGAAGTCCTTGGAGAATGTGAGGCAGCTCCTCAAAACCATTGACACGGACAACAAAAGGTTTATCTCCATGGATTTCTTGCACTTACTTATGATTTCATTGTTGATTTTGTATTGCTTAATAGAGATTTAAACCCCTACTGGGTGCTTGAACTTGTAAACCCTAGGATGATTTTGTTTCATTGACTCATATTACGTTTCCCTTAATTGATGTTTTAATTGAGTTTCAATCTTGTGTGCTTTTTTATGTGATTTTCGCTTAAAGTGACACTACGTTTAAGAATCTATCTAAGTAATCTAATGAAAGGGTAATAACTTCATTAGGATTAGACATAGCAAGATTGAAGAGGGTTGAGAGGGTGAGTCAAGAGATAGTGGAACGTCCCCTTTCCCTTCTAACGTGATTTATCTTATCTCAATGTTCGAAGAGTTATTTGCGGTTATGATAGAGTGAAGTGCTAACAGATAAACTTTACTGGGCCTTAGTTGCGCAAGCAACAGAGTGAAGTGTTGTAGTAATCCTTAGGGCTAGGGCTTAATTGTGACTAGGGGTCTTTCTCCTGGACCAAATGTTTAGATCTATATTAGAGAATAGGGTTTATCACTTGGAATCCCTATAGTGTTAAGCAGTCCTATACAGTGTGAGGCGTCTAGAGTATCCCTTTCCACCGGGGCATAGTGTAAATGACTAGTCATGGTTAACCTTAAGTTTGGGACCGTGTGTCTTTGGATTTTCATGACGCATTAAACTTCAATTTGAAGGCATAACATTAGTCTTGCACTTGAAACAATAGTCCTAGAGTGAGCATTGTACGAGTGCCCCATTTTACAATTATTACCTCTCTTTATTCCTCTTGTTTGTTCTCTTTTCTCTTTTACTTTTCTTTTCATTAATTTCTTGAATAAACATCACAAATTGGTTTTCACTCTAGCTAAGTAGCAATACTTTGTGTTTCCAAGCAACTATTCACTATGGATTCAACTACTCACTCACCACAGTATCTTATTACTTCGACAATCCATGCACTTGCGGTACACACATGTAAGAGATGTGTCATTAGCTTAATTAATATGGCAGTCATGGTACTATTTATCTTTTTCCTTGTAGTGCACAGAGTTTTCATAAGCCATAGCGCGCCATTCATCTAACTCATTCAATTGGAGCTTCCTCTTATGACCGGTTAGGTGAGGATCAAAATTTAACCATTTAATGGCCTAGTAGGCTCTATGTTCCAAGTCAATTGGTAAATAACAAGTTTTTCCATAGACTAACCTATAAGATGTTTCCCTGATAGATGTTTTATAAGCAACTCTATATGCCCAGAGTGCATCATCTAGCTAATTTGCCCAATCCTTCGTAAGATGGCTCATTGTTTTCTCCAAGATTCGGATCAATTAACAGATCTAGACTTCAATTTCACTACTCATTTGGGGATGATACGGGGTTGAAGTTCAGTGAGAAACTCCATAATGCTTTAAGACTTTTTCAAAGTGAGAGTTGCAAAAATGAGTGCCTTGGTTACTTATGATCATCCTTCGTCTACCAAACCGGGAGAAAATATTTTTAAAAAATTTTACCACCACTTACATCACTAAAGGGAAGAGCTTGTGCTTCCACTCACTTGAAAACATAGTCGACTGCCATCAAAATGAATTTATTGCCATGAGAGCTAGGGAATGGACCCATAAAGTTAATTCCCCACATGTCAGACACTTCATAAGCTTGGTTCCAGGTTCCATCATTTCTTTCCTTTTTGAAATATTACCGATTCATTGGCACTTGTCACAATGTTGTACAAACTTCTGTATGTCTTTGGAGCATGGAGGGCCAGTAGAAACCCGCATCTAGAACCATCCTAGTTGTCCTATTCACACTGTAGTGGTCCCCTGTTAGACCTGAATGGCAGTGTCTAAAAATGTCTTGCCCTTCCACTTGTGAAACACATCTTCTAACAACCTGATTAGAATAGATCGTGAAAAGATAAAGGGTCCTTCCCATATATAGTGCTTCATATCCGTGAAGAACTTCTTCCTCTATTGATAGGTGAGTCACTATAGGAAGGTTTTTGTGGCCAAATAGTTTACAAAGTTAGTGAACCACAGGGTTTCTTCCTCCCTTACCACCCGAATGGTATAAAGCTGCTCTCGAGGGAATGTGTCATTTATTTCTCTTTTTTCAAAAACATTTTCATGAGGCTTCTCAAGGGGAGATAAGTGGTATAAAGCTAAATTCTCCGCCCCTTTCTTGCCCTTTATCTCTAAATCAAACTCTTGTAGTAGAAGAATTTAACGGATTAATGAAGGTTTAGGCTCTAATTTGTTCAACATGTACTTTAGTGTAGAATGTCAGTATATACAACCACCTTAGAAAATACCAAGTATTACCAGAATTTATCTAACGTGAAAACCACTGGAAGTAATTCTTTCTCAGAAAGTTGTGTAGTTCTCCTGGGCATCATTCAAAGTCTTGCTCAAGTAATAGATAGGATGAAAATGATTATCCTGTAATTGCGTAAGAACTACTCCAACTGCATAATCACTTGCATCACACATTAATTCAAATGTCAAACTCGCATATGGGGAAATTATGATTGATTCTTCCACAAGCTATTTCTTGAGACTGATAAAAGTAGTTATGCAAATCTTCATTAAACATAAAATGGGCATCTTTTTCGAGTAACTTTATTAGTGGTCTAGCGATTGAGAAGAAGTTTTGAATAAATATCCTGTAGAACCCGGCGTGACTCAAGAAACTCCTGATGGCCTTTACTAAAGTAGGAGGGGGTAGTTTTTTTATAGTGGTGACTTTTAGCCTTATCTACATCAATCTCCTTGTGTGAAATCTTATGCCCAATTACTATGCCCTCCTTTACCATGAAGTGACATTTTTTCCAATTGAGCACTAGATTGGTTTCTTCTCATTGGGCTAGAACTCGTTTTAAATTTTTGAGCTATAACTCGAATGTCTCACCAAAGACTAAAAAATCATCTATAAATACTTCCATTATGTCCTCTACCATATCTTCAAAGATTGCCATCATGTATCTCTGAAAAAGTGGCTTGTACATTGCACAATCCAAAGGGCATACGACGATAGGTGAATGTACCATATGAACAAGTGAAGTTGTCTTTTCATGATCTTCTGGGGTAATAGGGATCTAAAAGTAACCTGAAAGACCATCCAAGAAATAGTAATATGAGTGCCCTGCCAACCATTCAAGCATTTGGTCAATGAAGAGAAGGGGAAAATGGTCCTTCCGAGTGGCATCATTAAGCTTCTTGTAATCTATGTACACTCTTCCAACCTATGACGGTTCTAGATGGAACAAGTTCGTTCTTTTCATTAATAACTGTCATCATCCCCTTTTGTTAGAAACCACCTACATTGGACTCACCCAAGCTATCGGAGATGGGATGGATAATGCCTACATCGAGGAGCAGGATAACATCATTTCACACTACCCCTTTCATGTTAGGGTTGAGTCTTCATTGAGGTTTTACTGTTGGCATGTGATTGCTTTCCATGAGGATCTTGTGAGTACAAAAAGAAGGACTAATCCCACTAATATCAGAGATTTTCCAAACAATTGCCCTTTTTATACATCTTCAGAACACCTAGTAGTTTGTCTTTCTAATCAGCTGTTAGCTTTAAAGCAATAATGACTGGAAGCTTGGATCCCTCTGCTAGGAAAGCATACTCTAAGTGCTCAAGAAGTGGTTTCAACTCTAGCTCCACTGGTTCTTCAATTGACGACTTCAGTCTTCCATAGTTTTCAGGATCAAATTCCTCAAACTCTCAAGTTTTCGTCCTCTGAAGAACTACCATTATCCGAATTGTCCCCCAGAGCATGAACCTCAAACTCTAACAAATCTGAATCATTACCTTGGTATGATTTATTTCATCACAACTACTTAGCCCCGTTTGATCAGTATTTTCCATATCTAGTTGTATTAACACTGAGGAGTTATCCAGCATACTTTTTGGTACCTCAATAGTGGGTACGGGAGAGAGAATGGGTGGATAAGGATCCACCACTGGAGCCATCCCATCTTAATTCATAAACTGCTTGAAGAAGCCTTATACACTTTGCTCTTCCAGATTCAGGGTATTCAGAGCATTACAATATTGTGCCTTCCACCATTCATCACCAAAAAGTGTGTTGCCCATCCTTGTCAATTCAATTTCCGCTAGCGATTCACTTGGATAATAAGTGTATGGGTTCTACAAATAATGGTAATTAGTTCAATCATTAGCTAAAGACATAGTTACAAAGGGGAAAAAGAATGAAGTATTTATAGAAATAAAACACGGTGGTAGAATATAATAATGACAAGATAAGGAAAATGAGTATGTCTAGTGAAAACAAATAAAAATGAAAGAAACAAAAGGTAAATAAATGCCTAAATCAACAAGCTCTATGTTTCCCAAGTGTTCCTTGTGGGTTCCCGGCAACGATGCCAAAAACTTGGTTGTTGACTCCGTAAGTGCACAGGCCGTCAAGTAATACCTCTTGCGCATGAATGATAGGGTTATATTGCCTGGGCCCAAGAAGCTCCAGTGGTGGATTAGGCTGCACTACTTTAGCCATCCCATTTGAATTCATAAACTGCTTGAAGAAGCCCTATACACTTTACTTTCCCAGATTTAGGGGTATTCAAAGCATTACATTACTGTACCTTCCATCATTTAATCACCAAAAGGTGTACTGCCCACCCTTGTCAATTCAATTTCACCTGACGATTCACTTGGACATAAGGGTAAATAAATGGCTAAATCAACAAGCTCTATGTTTCCCGAGTATTCCTTGAGGGCCCCCGTTAATGGTGCCAAAAACTTGGTTGTTGACTCCGCAAGTGCACGACCGTCAAGTAATACCTCTCGAGCAAGCACAATAGGGTCGTATTGCCTGGGTCCAAGAAGCTACCCTTACTTTCATTTTCACATGTTGTCTAGCCTACATATTCGAGTGAGTGCTCTAAACTAGCAAAAGAAATTGAAAGAACTTAAAGAAGGAGTCACAGTCGAGATAAATGGGGGTGAAAATCTGAGGGAATGAAAATGGTCAAGGATGTTGAATCCCTTGGGGCTACTAAAGTGAGAGGGAAACTTAGACTACCAAGCAACTGGTGGTGTGGACCCAGAGATTCTTAAAATAGGTCAACCTGATGGTCACCGAAATTGACATTAATCTAATACGACTATTGGTACAGAATTTATTCCAACCAAATCCTCCTATGATCGCATTAAAAGCTGGGAATTCTCTAATTAGAGCTGATATCAAAATACACCAACCTTTAATCTCAAACACACCAATTGCAGTAAAAGTATATCGAAAGCGTCAAACTACACAGGTTCACCCCAAAGCTTCACGGACATCCGGTGACCTTGGGGTTTAGTTATTCATGCTAACAAAATACATGCACAAAACTATAAAAATAACCAAATAAAGCAACATAAAACTCTATCAAGTGATGAATACAAAGTGACAAGCCATGGAAAGCTTCCAATGATGTCACTGAAGGAGTGGCTTCCTTGTCCTCTACAAGCCTCTACATGATGAGATGACGGGAGATCTTGGCAAATCTTTTTTCTCCTTTTGATTTCCACTCCAAAGATGTTTTATTTCACCTTATTTACCATAGATCTAGAGGTGGAGATGAGAGCTCAAAGGTAGCAGAAGATGACTTTCTCTAAGAGCCCTAAAAACTTCTTTTAAAACTTTTCTCGGGCTGGCTTCTCGGTCTCGTTCACCGGCGTGAAGAACCCCATAACTGCATATTCTTTCGCTAGTTTGTGGCCATCTTCACCATAGTCAGATTGCCCATCAATAAAACTTGAGACTTTGTCATTTCTTTACTCTTTTGTAATACAATGTTGGTACAGTATCGAGGCTCTAAAACAAGCCTATACATTTAGACTTTTATCATATAGTGGGGTACATTTAGTCATATAGGGATAGGGCGAAGTAATGGTAAGACAAGGAAGGGCCCACGGTGCACCACTCCACCAATGGCAGGAACATTATTTCAAATGCAAGATGTTGTATGGGCCATATGGCGTTGGGCCTGGGGTGGCCATTGGTATTGGTGACAATATATACTCTTTAGCAATGGCGGTCATCCACTTGATATTATCAGATAGTCGCCCCCTGGGCTCACCACCACGAGGCCCAATCAACAGCCTTAATTTGAAATAAAGTTCCCATCCTTGGTGGAGTGGGGCACCATTGACCTTTGATAAGTGCTTGTGCGATATGAATGCGAAGCGTTCATTCCTTATGTTGAGCACTACATTTCTCAGTTTTTTACATTAATATGTGTGTTTTTATGTTACTTTTATGCAGGTAGGGTTGTGAGGCCGAGAATGAAGGAAATGGGCCAATGTGGATTATAATGCACCGATTTTGGAGGAAATGTTGCTAAGGTTCAAACGCGAAGACATAGGTCGATGTGAGATGCTAGAGTGTGTGCCAACCTCCTCGCATTCGAGTGAGCACATCCATTTGGAGGGGCACAAAGGCAGTCACACTCGAGCATTCCGACCTATGCATATAAGAACAAGAGCTCCACCCACATGTATATCATTGAAGAGGCAAGTGATTCAAGACGTGAACGTGTGCCCGTTTGTGTTACCCTGATGAAAGTATGGAATTGGGAGGTTATTCAGGTCGAAGAATGTAGCAGAGCAATGTAGCGAAGCTGTAGCAATTACTGTAGCAATTACTGTAGCATTATCTAGTTGTATTTATTGCTTCATCTTTTATAAACTCGAGTTATTTTTGTTTTTCTTGAGCTTCACTGAATCTCCTCGTGTGTGCGTGCAGATGGTCTTGTCTTCTTGGAAATTGAGACTTAGTCATGGGTACGGCCAAGGTGCTTTGGCACTTGGCCGTGCGAGCTTCACAACCCTTTGGAACACTACTCCCAATGAATTAGCTTCATCAAACACAACACTAGGAGTCAGGGGAGTATTGTTTTGATTGCTTCTCCCACATCTCTTTTTGAATGATATATTTTTGATTGAGCTTTGCATGTGTACATTGAGGACAATGTACAACTTAAGTGTGTGTGTGTGGGGGGGGGAATTTCATAATGCGCACATCTTTTCTATTGTTCTTGATTGATATATGCTCACATAGCCAATGGCGGTTCACCGTAGTTGCAATGATTGTATTCTTAAGTCTAGGAGAATTGTTAACATTGAATGTTTTCATACTCTACTTCTTGCTTGAATTTTTAGAAATTTTTGCCTGATTTACACTTAGTGCACTACTCACTCTTTGAACTCTATTGGAAACTCATGTTCGATGTTAAAGGGACTAGTTAGGTTTATTTTCTTGTGCTAAACTCAATATATATATATATATATATATATTTTGAAAATGAAAAGAAGGAACAAAATAGTTTTATTGTTTATTTGTGTTTGTTGGGTGGAAAGAGCTACCACCTATGAAGTATGAAGCTACTCTCACAAGTCGGATACTAGTTATGCCCTAATGAGAGAAAGAGCTATCTCATAGGATGAGTGAAAGCTACCACTCGGGTAGAAAGAGCTACCATCTCGAAAGTGTGAAAGCCACTTTAGCGGCCGCTTTGGAAAGGGCTACCTTAGAGGATGTGTGAAGCTACTACCATCTTTTAAATTTTTGTCACTTTTGTAGATAAATAAGTCCCTTGTACATAGAACATTGAGGAGTATACCTTGGGTTGTTTTGAGTGAGTTCACACACATACACGAAATTCGGGTTTGTTGTCCTTTTTCATTCAAGTTTTTAGCTAGAGCATTGATTTTTCGTATTTAGTGTTGAAATTTTCCTTACTTGTAGAATACTTTCTTTGTATCCCTTGGTGAATCTAAGGCCAAGCACTTTCAATATTTTCTTCATCAATGCACAGAATGTTTTAATGTTTACTTGAGGACAAGCAAAAGCTTAAGTGTGGGGAGTTTGATAAGTGCTTGTGCGATATGAATGCGAAGCGTTCATTCCTTATGTTGAGCATTACTTTTCTCAGGTTTTTACATTAATATGTGTGTTTTTATGTTACTTTTTATGCAGGTAGGGTTGTGAGGCCGAGTATGAAGGAAATAGGGCCAATGTGGATCATAATGCACCTATTTTTGGAGGAGATCTTGCTAAGGTCCAAACGCGAAGACATAGGTCAGGTGTGAGATGCTAGAGTGTGTGCCAACCTCCTCGTAATCGAGTGAGCACATTCATTTGGAGGGCACAAAGGCGCTCACACTCGAACATTCTGATTTATGCATATAAGAACAAGAGATCCACCAACGTGTACATCATTGAAGAGGCAAGTGATTCACGACATAAACGTGTGCCCATTTATGCGTTACTCCCAATGAAAGTATGGAATTCGGGAGTATTTCCGGCATAATCTGTAGCATGTGCATGCATGAGCAGCCCGGCCGAGAAATCAGAGAACAGAGAATCCACACGGGCGTGTGGAAATTATCCACGCCCGTGTGGAAATTCCACAGGGGCGTGTGACATCATACATGCCCATGCGATCGCCTCGATTCCAGCCCTATTTAAAAGCCGATTTCAGCCCACGATCTTTGGTATTCATTTCTCGATCTTTTCCCCAACTTGTGAGAGGACTTCGGCTAGGGTTTCGAGGGGTATTGGCCAAGGTTTTGGAGAAGTTCTACGGCTCCGAAATCATGATTCCATTATAAAGAAGGTTGGTAGGGGAGTTTCGATTAAGGCGTATCCTATACCGGACGAAGGAATCTTTGGACGACGAGTAGAGGACTCTCCACAAGACCATCGACACGACCATCGAGGGGTTTCTTTATGGATTCATTGCTTTTTACATTCGATTTCTTTGATTGTATTAAGCTCCATGGAGAGCTAAAACCCCTAGTAGGGTACTTGGATGATTGTGAACCCTAGGATGTATTCGTTTCATTGAACTTCTTTATTATGCTTTCAATAAATTGATGTTTATTGTGAGTTCCAACCTTGAATGCTTGATTGTATGAACATTTCCCTAGAGTGACACTAGGGTTTGAGAGTTCTTGTTTGGTAACCTTGTGAGTGAGTGACACACCACGAGCGTTAGACAAAAACTAGGTTGGAGAGGGTTGAGAGGGATGAGTCGAGAGTGCAGTGAGCGTCCCCTTTCCCTCCCGGCGTGATATATTCTACCTCCGCTCCTTGAGTTCTTTGCGGCCATAATAGAGTGAGTGGTCTAAGGGATGAACCTCCGCTGGGGCCTAGTTGCGCGTGCGATGGAGTGAAGCGTTGAGAGGATCTTAGTATCTAGGGCTTAATTGTGGCTAGGGACCTTCCACCTGGACCAAAGGGTTAGGTCTATATTTAGGAAGAGATTTATCACTTGGAATCCCTAGAGTTCATTGCAACTCTATGCGAGTGTGAGGTGTTGAGATTGTTCGATTTCTCCTCCGGGACATGTATAGAGTTAGGCATGGTTGACCTTAGATTTGGGACTATGTATGTAAGGATTTCCACTACTCACCATTGCATTGATTAGGAAGCATAATAGAGAGTTCTTGCACTTGAAGCGATTATCCTAGGTGAAGCATTATCCGAGTACCCCATCTTTATCGATTGCCTTACCCTCTTCTTACTTTTGCTCTTTGACTTGTTGATTTTATTGTTGAGAATTGAATCAATTTCACACCTATCACAATTGATCTTCCACATAGCTAAAAATCAAATTAAGTATTTTCACACCCTACTCCCTGTGGATTCGACCCCGCTCACCCGGGATTATTACATCGACAAGCCCGTACACTTGCGGGATATAAGCAAAGCGGAACTTGTCAACTAACTATACATAAGCGAATGAAGAATGGTAAAACATGTGATTGTTTTTCCTTTACTGCAAGTAGCACCTCTTCCTCTTTTTCAACATGTCAACGAGATCAAATGCCTACAAAAGAGAAAAAATAGGTAAGTCACATCACCAATCATGATTTATTTCATGTTATTGCTCACAACATGAACAAGAAAAAAGTGAACGTATCCTATTACGTCATCTAATAGGATATGTCTATTAGGTTAGTTCCAATTCGTTCATTAATTTCATGTTTTATCATGTTATTTCTCTTCCTTTACCCTATTAGGTCATCCATATTTGATACTTTCATCCTTTGCTATCTTATGTCATCTTCAATCTATGGACTCTAATATTATATTCATGTCACTAAATTCTAAGACTACAATGTCATCTATAATTTAATTCTTAAAAAGACATTAAATTCCAACAATAGATTTTAGATGTTTTGGATTTGATCTACTTGCAGGTAGACTTATTTTATTTTCCAACACTCAAAGATAAAGTCAAACCTTCCATTCATCCTCTCCATCATCATCCTGCGTATCTTCCTCCCTAACCTTAATTGGTTTTGACAGAGCTGCTGCTCACAATGATTGGTCATGCTTCTCCTTCCATTCTCTAATTTCTTGTAATTTTACTTTGATAGGGACACAAGTGTACGTGTCGATCGCGTAATAGAGTGTGCATAAAATGCAAAGTGTCGGTGCACAAGGAAGAAAGTGAGCACTAGTAATGACTCTAAATCCGAAAATTAGCCCAAACAATCGAGTGATGTGTGTATGTGTAAAAATAAAAGAGCATAAGAAAATATGGGAGGTAATAGGAGAGAAATCAAGGAAGAAAGTGATGTCCGGTCATAGCATCCATATCGGGTTATGAGGTGTGGGACAATGGTTATCTAAGCATGCAATCCTATTTTAACCAAAAGGTTTCCAGAAATATTCAAAACCTTGATTTCTCAGGTGAAGTGTAACTGAAAAGGTGCAGAGCTAATACAGATATCCACACAATCGCATTAATACTCTATGAAAACTTATTGTGGACTAATGATAATCTCTTAAGTACATAATTTCCACCTAAAAGAGATATTATTCCTAATCTAAATACAAAGCAGAAGTGTGATTTCTCCTATAATATGCTCTACATGATTTCAAAGAGCAGGGAGATTATCATCAATCCACATGAAAGGATTGTGGGAGAAAAAGTCTCCTAAGTACCCTAACCAGAGGTGTACCCACTATCCTCTTGAATTACGGCAAATCTATGCTAGGTACGAATTGTTTCTCGTCACGTAATAATACAAGGTATGATAGCAAGGGCTTGCACCTCATTAGTAATCAAGCATTCAAACACACAATTAGACTCAAATAGATATGATTGCAAACAAAAAATCAATTAAAGTGTCAAAGATCCAACAACCAAAGTCAAAATTATAAACCCTAG
Source organism: Dioscorea cayenensis subsp. rotundata (assembly GCF_009730915.1). Classification (NCBI taxonomy): domain Eukaryota; kingdom Viridiplantae; phylum Streptophyta; class Magnoliopsida; order Dioscoreales; family Dioscoreaceae; genus Dioscorea; species Dioscorea cayenensis. The sequence goes on along the minus strand of NC_052480.1, from coordinate 18,780,643 downwards.
AGTTCAACTATACCCAAACATCTACAAATTAGCCCTCCATTAATAGAGAGCAAGCATTCAAGATACAAAGAATAGGGAAAAACATGAGATCTATGAAAACCCCCTTTTCAATTCCTAAAATAAAGAATCATCGAAGAAGCTTCCACGCACGCTACTAAGATGAGCTTGATGGCTACGATCTTCAATCCCCTTAAATGTAGAGCCGAATCCCCCTTGAAATCACTCCCTAGGTGTTGGAATAGAGTCTTCCTCAACCAAAGCCTCCAAGAATCACCTCCAAAGAATAGAAGAATAGAATAGAGATTTTTCCTAGAAATTCTCATAAGTTCTATTTATACTCGATTGGTTATTGGCTGCTTATGGGCATAACTTCTATTTATGGTTGTAAGCCTCGTTCGTAAGGTATTCTGTTATGTTGCGGTTCAGCTTATGGCCATAAGCGTTGGACTATAAGCTTCACTGTTCTGCTCCATGCAACAACCCTTATAGGTATATGGTATGATCGTAAGCTTTTAAGGATAGTCCTTACGGTAATCCTTATGGGCATAAGCCTTGCTCATAAGGTCCTCTGAATTGGGTCTGAATCCCCTTACAGGCATAAGCATGTTTGCAAGGTAATTGACTTACGACCTTAAGGAGGACAGTAAGCTGTCTGTAAGCCACCCAATTTGCCATGTCCTTGTTCAAATGATGCCGATAGAGCTCCAACTACATCATTTAAAGTCTGAAAGGATTCTTGTGGCTCTCTTTGTCATTAAGCACTGCTCTAAGCCTGTTAATGATGACACATTATAATTAGCATTGAATTCCACAATATGGTTCTAATACATGCCAATTGATTGGACAAATTGATGTAAAATACATGAACATTGTACACTCATCATGCTACTAATAACAAGATCTTAGATTTGTCAAAGCAAGAAAAAGGCTTTTTATTTCAAAGCTACTAATAACAAGTCAAGCATAACTCATAATAGTTTCAAGCATGAAACATTGCAATTCCTACTTTGTTATTATATGATAATCATCAAGGTTGTAGCACTCCACTAAATAACCCAAAATAAAGCCTGAGAAATCAGTAAGATATGCATTGATAACCATTCTCTTTTACACATATAAGACTGGCATTTAAGCAAAAAAGGTTCAAGTACAAGATCAACACTAATATGGAAGAAACTTTTAACCAAAGATAAAAATCACCATAAATAAAAAAAATAGGAGTCCTCCTAGATGGTAGAAATACAAAAAATACTATGTATCATCATGTGTCATAAGGCATCCATGGCAAAAACTAAAATAAATTGAAGCTTTCAAAATTTAGCTATTTAGATATACTACAAGCAACACCTTTCATGCCCCAAAAATCCAAATGTCAGCAATTAGTGAAATTCATTTAGATGATTAACTTAAAAATAATTAGGCCGTAATTTAGCAAAACTTCCATAACTGAGTCAAGGAAATCTAGATGATAAGAACCAAAAAGAAAAACAAAGGAGGAGAGCTCTAAAATGTTGCTTTCAAACTTTCAAAATTCAATCAAAGGTTCCAACAACCTAGAGTTATAACATTGAGTTAACCACAGCTGATATCCTAGATGGTTGCACCAATCAAAAAGAATTTATAACATGCCATAGAGAACTTCTTGTAGCAGGAAAAAATAAAAGAAGTTGCAACAACATGAACAAGAGAATAAGGTGAAGAGTGATAAATAAGAAAAAACATCAACAAAAAAAAATAAAACTAATAAAGAAAAAAAAGGATAAGAAAGGAGAAAAAGGCATCAGAAAATATGAATCTTAAGCAAATTTGATTTTATTATTCAGGTCAAAAAAACAGCTCCTGTCCTATCATAATTGAGCATTAAGTTCAAATATCCTAGAAAACAGCACTTGCCAAACCTTGTTTGCATGCCAATTTAATACCCTTTTCTATTTATTGATGTGAGGAATCACTAATAGTAGGTTTGAAAGGTTAAAGAACATCAATTTGAATGGAAACTTTCTACATTAGCAAATTTGACTAATTTCAAATTTTGATTGTAATTAGAAGGCAAGCGATAACCAACCTATAACTTAGCATCCTTATAAAATTGGCTCTTTTTTAATAGAGTAAGTTATAATTGGGATAACGTGGTTGGTGTCTAAAATAGACTAATTTAAAGGATTGCTAGCTCAATGAATATAATCATTAAGTGTGTACCAGAAAACTCATGTGTAAAGGTGGTTGTTGATCAGTGATTGATCCTCGACAGCTATATAGTATAGTTGAGATAAAATAAAAATAATAAAGAAATCAACAAATCAGAAATTAAATTGTACTGTGGAACCAGACACCAACAAACCTATAAGTCAACAGCAAAGAGAAGGAAAAATCTCTAACAATACAAAAAATCAAAATTAAAAAACTCCATAAATATAATGAATGGCTAAACAAGTATGTAATAATTTCTTGCTCTGTTTTCATAATCACAAAAATCCAACATCCAATGAATCAAAAGAACAGATGGAGTTCACAAACATTGTCATCTAAGGAACCCTATACATTTTTATCAAGGAATCAGAGAACCCTAGAATACCCAAATCTCTATTTTTACAATCACAAAAAAAGAAATCGAACTTCCACTAAATCAAAAGAATAGATGGAGTTCACAAACATTATCATCTAAGGAACCTTATAATCCTCAAATTGACTGTAAATTCAAGCAAAGGGCAACAACAACACGGATTCAGACAAAGTCATAATGAAAATCAAAGTATAAGAGATTAGATGGGGTTTAGGACTCATCGAAAAATGATAGGAGGATCTCCGGCATTGGTGCGGCGAAGATTAGCAACCAACGGCTAGGAGGCAATTGGAGAGGATGGTGATGAGGTTTGCCGATGAGGATGTTTTTAGAGAGTGTAAATGAGTGCTGCACAGAGAGAGAGGGAAAGATGTGATTTAAGAGAGAGTGAATGTGTGAAAGTAGACGGGTTTTTGTTAAACCAACTGTATAGGTTAGTATAAAAAAAATTTACACGGTTAATGAGGCAGTATTTTAAAAATCCTCTATAAATCTACTGCTAAAAATTAAAAATGGAATAGTGTTAGTTTATGGAGTGATAAAATTCACTTTAAAATTTTGAAGGCACTAGCCATAATAAAATCTTATAATTTTAAGATATGATATTATGGACCCCTTAACAATTCTACTTAAAAACTAATAAAAATAATTTTGGCAATCTCGTTAGATGGCATTTGTATCATGGATTAAGGGCTTGGGAATGAGATTCTCATTCCTAAGCCATTATTTGGTATCCAGGAAAGGCCATGAGTCACCCCTATACATGGGAAAAGCATTGCACTTTTGAGAGGCATCCTATTCCACCCAAAAATGACAGAAGTATTCCTAATCTATGAAATTACTATTATACCCCAGGTATATAAAACCTCTCATTAATTATTAAATAATTCAATTAATAATATAATTACATATTTAACTTAAAATTAATGTAAATAATTAAGTACAATAATTAAAATTAATATAAATAACTGAAATGAAATTTTAAATTTGAAAATTTATTAATAATTTAAATAATTTAATTACATATTTACATATTTAACTTTAAGTATTAAATAATTCAATTAAATTAGTTTGGGAAATTAAAATTAAAATAAATAAATGAAATTAACTTAATTAAACGTATTTTATGATATTAACTAATTTAATAAATATATAATAATTAAATAATTTATTAAGATTAATAATATAATTATAATATATTGAAATATGTATTTATATTATAAATAATAAAAATAAATAATATTAAATATTTATCATTAAACATGATCCATTATCTTAAATAATATCATACTATATACCTACAAGGGTATTGATTTAATTTTACTACATCTAACATTTTTACTTTTTCTATGCTTGATGCTTATTCCCTCAAACGAAAACACATTATCCGCATTCCCCTTATTCCAATTCCTATTAATCTTTTTTTATTCCCCTATTCCTATTGCTATTCTGTAATCCAAACGGATCATTAATTAAGGCCACTACAAACATTGAGTGGCGTAGGTTGTACTAATCACTAGTACTTTGGTGGGATGAATTTATAGGATAAATTTCATTTTAAAGTTTACAACTCAAATGGGTACATCCAACGATATTGCACTGACCCTGCTATCTTTGCTTCATATTGTAAGTGAATTAGAAGATGTTCCATTTAGTCAAAGAAACCCGGAGAGAATATACACTCCAACTTGCACAATATTACAGGAATTTCTTCAATAAGCCTATTCATGTCTTCCACTCTAATCGTTGAACAAGTATGGTCTTTGAAAAATAAGCTTAGCTCTATCAAAGCTTTCCATATCGACAATGGTAATAATTCACGAAAGGCTATAGGGATTAACCTTTGCATGAAGAGACATGGGAATCATGGATTTTCATTACATACATCTTATACTTGCACATATCAACACACCTTGCCATATTTGAAACATATCCATCCGTAAAGCGAAGTTGACTTACCTATTCACAAACAACTTTTTCTCCTCCTTACTTAAGCTATAGCATGCTTTAGGATATTTCCTATTTCCAACATTTTTCTTCAATTTTTTATGCGTGCAATATATTTTCACATAGGAGCATTCCATTATTTATCATCAATTTCTATTATTTTCTTCAACTTTAAGTCTTCGATTTTTTTCAAAATTTGATGCCCAGAAAAAATAGATGGAGGTGGTGACTATTCAATCTTGTTCTTTAGGAAATCATTTACGTTTCTTCTGAAAGGATGATGTGTAGGTAGGAATTTCCAATGACAATCAAACCACGAAACTTTGATTTATCCATACAGTATGGACAAGCTTTTTTTGCCTGTTGTACTCCATCCTAATAGCATTGTAAAAGCTAGGAAGTTACTAATGGTCCACATGAGTGTAGCTCTCATATGAAAATTTTGTTTCTTGGACACATCATATGTCTGTACTCCAATATTTGACAAATGTTTTAACTTTGGTATTAATAGTTGCAAGTACATATCTAACTTTTGCTTTAGCTTTGGCTTTTTTTTGTCCAGGTACAATAACAGTTAAAAACATATAAGAGTCCTTCATACACATCCACGACAGTAAATTGTATAGTGTATAATAATAGGCCAACAAGAATATTGTTTGTCTGATTGTCCAAATGGTTGAAACCCATCAGTAGACAACCCAAGTCTTACATTTCGAGCCTTTGATGCAAAAAGAGGATGTATGAGATCAAATTGCTTCCATGCTTCAGCCTCAAAAGGATGGCAAACCACACCATCTTTTTTATCATGCTCTTTATGCCACGTCATATCATTCAACATCACCTTTGCAGCATGCAATCTTTGTAGCTTAGGTATCAAAGGAAAATAATACATATTTTGATTTGGTGAATAATCTTTGTGATTCCCTATACCTCTCTTCCCGTTTTTATATCGAGGATTGTCACAAACCTTGCAACTTCTTCTGTCACTATCCTCACCGCAATATAACATACATCCATTTATGCAACAATGGATTTTCTCGCATGGAAGACCTAAGCCAGCAACAAACTTCTTTGTATTATAGAAGTTATCAACCAACTTATTATTACATGGAAATGCCTCTTTCATAAATTGCAATACAGCATCATAACACCTTTATGACATTTGAAACTCACATTTTATTATTAATAATATTGCCTCAACAAATAATTGAGTGTGCGCTTCACATCCAGGCCATAAAGGTTCTTCTGCTATATCATGCATGTCATACAATTTTTGAGTGAAGGGTTTGGCATTTCCTTTTCATTTGCATCATAATATGGATCAAAGTTAGAGCCAATTGCATCAATAATCATGTCCCTATATGAGCTCGATCCTTCCACATCTTGTGATCTCAAAGAGTTGCACTGAGTTTTACTACAATTTGCATATACCAAAGGTTCCCCATGACATACCCACTGACGATAATCTTGAGTAAACCCATTCCTCAGAAGGTGCAACTTCACATTATCAACCACTTTATACCTTCAATTTTAATACTTACAACAAAGGCATCTTATTTTATCACCATCCATAAATCTTAGTTAGTCACAAGAATATTGGATGAATGACTCGACCCTAACCACAAATTCATGGTTAATGAATCTATGTATGTGTGCAAGTCTATTATACACCCACTCCCGATCAGTTCCCATTTATATTCTGATAACATAGAATAACAATCAATTTTCTATAAGGAACACATGTCTATAGAATAAAAATATACTCAAACCAAATACAATAAAAAGTAAAATTAATTAATTTCAAAGTAAAGTATCATTATGAAAATTCATCTTTTTTTTGGTGGTAGACTATAAATATCATACTCATCCTCAATGTTGAAGTTCATGTCCATATTCTCATCATTCAAAAAAATCAAACAATAATCAGCGAAGTTAATAATGGTGCTAATCTGGTTGTGAAGCATACCTAAACTTTCCCTTAGGCTTAATACATCATTTATTATTGATTATTATTATTATTATTTTTATTATTATTATTATTATTATTTATAATTAAAGAACATTTAGATCTTCTTTTTTTATTTTTTTTTAAATTTAATTAATTTCACAGTTTATTATTAAAATTATTGTTAATAAATAATCAATAGGTGAGAATCCTTTGATAGATTCAGTTTTAATATATATGAAAACCATGATTTAGAATGCCAAGACTTCAAGCATTTGAAAATATTGGCCAACAATATATAACCAGTATCACAGAAACCGTTTATATATATATAAAGTGTGTTTAGCATTTGTTTTAGCAATAAATAGGAAAGAATGAAATGATTAAATAAACTCACTGCTTTCTTTGTTAATTAATTTACTTACAGGTAAGGGAAACAAAGGTATCACCACTCAGAATGCATAGATATGATCATTGGTCATGTCTTCAGCCGCAATAACAAAACTGCCGGCTTAGACATCATCTCAACTACCAATGAAGGTGAATAATATATATATATATATATATATATGCTCATAACAAGCAAACTATGAGAACAATAATATATCATCATCATCATCATCATCTTCATCATCATCACCATCATCATCATCATATTCATATTCATATTTATATTCATATGCGCGCATATATATGCCAAGAAGTGAAGAACATACAGACAGATAAGGATCGATGGATTAAGGAAGTTGTCAAACAGTCCCATATATATATGGCGTTCTTCTTAATTAGATGAACTCAAAGATATACTGGTTAATAAGGTGATCACATGAGAATATCGCTAAATATGGCTGGGAAATGGATGGAGGGAAAATTTAAAGGATCGCATGATCCGAGTGGAAACATCTATATATATCTCTCTATATATAGGTGTTTTTTTGGCACTTTAGGATTAATGGACTGAAAATTGGTTTCTAAAATTTAAATTTTATTGTAGGATATCTTTGGTCAGACTCAAGGTATTTATCTGCTCGTGAATTTCAATTGTATTCCTTGATTTTAATTATTCACTTTGGTTACATGCTCTTTAATATATTTGCTATCATGTTATGGATTATTTGGAAATCCTTGATGAGAATCAAGTTACTGCCTTGGTTGTTAAGTTCAAGTGCATTCCTCGAGTTTTAGTATAGTGGCATGTTCTTTAATATATCTGTTGTCATTTAATGGATTTATAAGGCTGAAAATTGATGTTAAATTTGATCACAGAAAACCCTTGATTAAGCTCAAGGTATTTATCTTGTTGTGAATTTCAAGTGCAAGAATATGACGAGTTTGGATTCTGCCTCTAATCATGTTCAGAAACACAAACAAAATCCTGTAAGCTGGAATATGTTTTTTTAAAAATTTTTTTACTTTTTTTATAGAATATTTTAAAAAAAGACATCAAACAAAGAGAAACAACTACACATCTTAGATTAGATACAATTATATAAAACAATCAATACCAATCAATGCTTATTAACCAATATCCCAAACATTCATCAAATAAGATTCAAAAATATACTGGCAACAAGAGATCCAAAAATTTGAGAACTATCATAAAGGAAATCCAAATACTAGCTAAAATCAGGAAATAAATCAAAATTCTCTACATAATAAATAGGATTAAACCTAATAAATCACCATACCTTAACGATAGCCAACATTGAAAAGGCAAGGATCTCTTGAATATCCTCGAGTATCAAGAGATCAAAAAAAAATAAATCAGAAATCTCATCAATAGGAAAAAGTAAAGCACGAAGAAATCTAAAAGATAAACTATGAATTATAGTGATCAGAAGAGAGTTTTACCCTTAATTTTTGAAAACCCAAGCTTCAATCCAAATGATGCTTGAGGGCTCACCAGATGATAGCCAGATGATTAAGTTTCACCGGATGTGGTGGAAAAAACTTAGGGTTTAAGCAAGAGGCTGAGAGAGGTCATGCAATGGCGGGGGTGGCACTAGCGACGACGGCAGAGAGGATGGGTGCGGTGGCCAAGGCGTGGATGGAGGTTAGGAGAAGTACGGGTGCTCTCAAGAAGTGTGGTGGTGGACGTTGCAAAAGAAGTGTGGGTGCTCTCAAGCAGTGTGGTGGTGGTGAGGACTAAAAAAGAGAGAGGTTCTTTTATAAATGCAATAAATGGGTTCTTTTATGGTTTCATAAAACATTTAGTAGAAAAGAAACCCTGCACAGAAACATATAAAGAGAGGGGTTCTTTTATAAATGCAATAAATAAAATAAAGATTATTAAAACACATATCTACTTTATTGCTATTAATAAAGAGAGTGGATCAAATCATGAAAAATCAGGTATATATTTAAATAAAATAAAGTAGATAATAATCAAACATTAATGATTAATTATAGAGTTAGTAACGGGTCACTATATTGTCTTCAATATAAAAAAGTAGTAAAAATATTTAAAAAATTATGAAAAATTGTAAAATTTTCTTATCAATTTATTGTTAAAATGATGGTTTTATTTTGTTAATTTGTTATTTATTTTGAATATTTACATATATATATATATATGTTTAATTTTGTATGTTTGGTTGCTGAATTTGGAATTTCTATATATTTTATATTTCACAATTCTTGCTAGATTTAAATATGATTATTGCTTAACTTTAAAAATTATTATTATTAATAAATATATATCATTATAAGTCTTCATAAAAGATGGTGCTCAATATATCTTTTAGAAAACAACTATGAAGATTAAAGCTTGGTATATTATAAAATTAAAAATGTAATATTTCGTTGGTGATTTATATTAAAATTTGTAATTTTTACTCATGTTTTGAGTATGCCACGACTATCAAGAATACCAGCGTATTCTTCCCAAAGAATGGTTCATGAGTTATTTTAATTAAATTCTAATTATAAAAAGTGCATTTATTTAGTACAATCTTGGCCTAAAACGATTTTTAGTACAAAGTGAGCATGTAGTTTTTGATTCAAATGAAACTACTACATTAAGTTTATTTGTTGATTATTTATTTTTGAGTCATGTTTCTCCATATAGTTTTTCTTAAGTTATCTTAGTGGTTAGTCATAAACTATTCTATGTTTGCAATCCATAATTTTTCTAGGCTTTGACTACTAACTAGATTCTTTCCTTATACAACTTGGGTAAAGTCTTTAGCAGGTCACTAAACTTTGGCTCATTTTCATTTTGATCATCGAACTTCAATTTGCATCAATTTGATCACTTAACATTAATTTAATTTCACTAGTTAGTAAATCAAGGGATTTCACCCCCCAAATGAACGATGTAGCTTATTTCCATGACATGGACACCTGCAATAGACTTAATAATGTGTTATGGAGAGAACTAACATAGCTTTTCAGACAGCTTGTAATCAATTGGGGGTTGAAATCCTTGATTTATAGCCCGATAAAATCAAATTAAAGTTGAGTGACCAAATTGATACAAATTGAAGTTCGGTGATCAAAGTGAAAATGAGTCAAAGTTTAGTAATTTAGTAAAAAATTTATCCTATGAAACTTCAGCTCTTTTGTTTACACAAAGTTCACATATTTATATGACCAATCTACTATGTGTATGTGTGTGCATGTATATACTATGATGGTGAACGATAAGTGAATGCTAGATTTAAAAATATGAATGATATTTTGGTTGAGAAAATTTGGAAGTCCTCTAATGGGTTAAACAAACAAAAAGTAAATAGCATCTATAGTGGCTAACTTTACATCTTCTAGTTTCAAAGTGAAAACTATCAGATATATCAATATATTCATCTAAAAGTTCACATGTTTATACAACCAATCTACCATATATATATATATACGCTTGTAACGACTAAGTCAAATTGGGCTATAATCAGTTCTCTGCTATAGCATTTGATATCAAATTAGACAAAATCTAGTTTAGGTAGGTTAATTATAATTATGGTTATTATGTCTTTATAGTCAAACCCTACTCTGGGTATGGGGACTAAGGTTATTATTATATTCTTGTAAAATTAGTCCAACCCTAGTTTAGGTTAAATGATATGTATGATTTGTCACATCAAGTGGTTTTATAAAAACATGGGCACTAATGGTTTTAGAATAGTTATCATCATTCACAAAGAAAAGACTATAATTATGCATTGTTTGGTTGGGAGGATTGGATTGGGAATGAATGCCTAGATGGTGTAAGCCTTTGTTTGGATATGGAGTAATGGGAATGGGAGAGGCATGGATAAGGAGTACAGAGGCATGAAGGGGGAGTCCCCACACTACAACAAAGTTACTATTTAAAAACAAAATGTTAGAAACGGACTTTATTTTGTTTGTCATTGCAATAGCTTAGCAACGTAATAAAAAACGTTTTAAATATAATTTTAATAACAACGGCTTCCAAACAGGCATTTAAAAATATGATTTATCAAAATTTTAAAAAATATCCGCTCCGAATCCGTTTCTAATAAAAAGGGACTAGAAACGGATTTAAAAATTAATATTTTATTTAAACATTATTAAATATAGAAAATATCCGTTCCTAATCAGTTTAAAATAAAAAAGGAGTAGAAACAGATTTAAAAATTAATATTTTATTTAACATTACTAAATATTGGAAAACATCCATTTCCAGTCCCTTTCTAATAGAAAGGGATTAGAAACGGATTTAAAAATTAATATTTTATTTAAACATTATTAGATATTAGAAAATATCTGTTTCTAGTCCTTTTATAATAGAAATGGATTAGAAATGGAATTAAAAATTAATTATTTATTTCAACATTATTAAATATTATAAAATATCCATTCCTAATCCGTTTCTAATAGATAGGGACTAAAAATGGATTTAAAAATTAATATTTTCTTTAAACATTATTAAATATTAGAAAATAGCCGTTCTTAATCCATTTGTGATAGAAAGAGAGTAGAAACGGATTTAAAAATTAATATTTTATTTAAACATTATTATGTATTAGAAAATATCCGTTTCTAGTCCCTTACTAATAGAAAGGGATCAGAAACGTATTTAAAAATTAATAATTTATTTAAACATTATTAAATATTAGAAAATATTCATTCCTAGTCCATTTCTAATATAATAGGACTAGAAATGGATTTAAAAATTAATATTTTATTTGAACCTTATTAAATATTAGAAATCATACTTTCCTAATCGGTTTGTAATAGAAAGGGAGTAGAAACGGATTTAAAAATTAATATTTTTTTAAACATTATTAAATATTAGAAAATATCCGTTTCTAGTTTCTTTCTAATAGAAAGGGATTAGAAATGGATTTCAAAATTAATATTTTATTTATACATTATTAAACATTAGAAAATATCCGTTTCTAATCCCTTTCTATTAGAAAGGAATTAGAAAGCAGATTTAAAAATTAATATTTTTATTTATATAATGTATAAATATTAGAAAATATCCATTCCTAATCCCTTTCCAGTGACTAGAAATGGATTTAAAAAATTAATATTTTATTTTAAAAAAATTATTAAATATTAAAAATATCCGTTTCTAATCCGTTTCTAATAGAAAGGGATTATAAATGATTTAAAAATTAATGTTTTATTTTTTTATAATCATTAAATAAAAATAAATATATGAATATTATGATAACCATTAAAGAAAGAAAATATATATAATTTTATCAACTAAACATTAGTAAAAGTACAAATATTACAATCCAGATATTTATTACATCAAAAAAATTTTATAACAAAACTAATAAATTACTGTTTTTAAATTCCAATAGTTTTTTAAAGTGGCACAATTATATATATTTTATATAAAGTAGACTAAATATATGTTATATATTGATTTCAATTAATTATTAAATAGCTCAACAACGATTATCCCCTTCCTGTCTATTCGTCAGTCTCCTCCATCTTCTTTCCCCTTCTCAATAGAACCCTATCCTCCGTCTTCTTCGCTAACCCATCGTCCTGAAAATTATCACCAATTTGTGGTGCATAGCTGATAAGTGCTTATGTATTAGTAATACGAATTATTCTTTTCTCAGGATGATCATTACTTTTCTCAAATTTTATCGTTTATACTTGTGTATTTGTGTTCTTTTGAGCATATAGGGTTGTGGAGACAAGTATGGAAGGAAGAAGCCAAAGTAGATTGTGAATGCACTTTGTTGATGAAATCTTGGAGTGAACAAACATAAAGACACAAGTTATGCTCAAAGATACGTGAATCTATGCCAACCTCCAGGTGCTCAAGCAATTATCTATTAGTGAGCCTGTCATTCATCTGCTGACATTGGAGGTATTATCGTCTTTCGAGTTTGATCGGTCTTATAAGAGTTTTGACAGTGTCGACGTCATACAGTTCAGAGCATTTGGACACCAATATAATGTCAGCGTCACACAGTTTTCAATCAGACTCGGGTTATACGATGAGGATTTTACTCCGACACAAAAATACTAGCAGCTTCCTACAGATTACCCCAACAGTTTGACACCGCAGAGCTCATACAGAGCCCTTTGTGGACAGGGATAGTATGAGCCCAGGGTGTCCAAGGCCACGTGTCTTTCTTGACCTACATATGGCTAAATTCATGTCATTCTGAGTAGGTCGGTGAATGGCCGTGGTGAAAGCACCGGTGTCCTGAGCCGGCAAGAGCTGCTGTACATCTATTCGTTGGTTCAGAGCACACCGATCCACCTTGGACACATTTTGGCGGAGTATTTATGACACCAGGGACAGTATGCCAGGATCGGTGTCCTCTTCTCAGGTCCCTACATCACTAGGCTCATCATCGAGATGGGTCTACTAGATGCGATCAGAGGGGCCGAGAAGACGATAGTTCCAGCACCCCTCTGCTTAGAAAGCATGTGTATGATGGGCATGATCAGGAGATATAGATATAGGGTGTATGTGCTAAATATGCCCCCACCAGAGCCAACAGAGATTGAGGGTGATGCAATTGAGGGCTCTCAGCCTGTTCCTGAGCCTCAGCCCGAGTAAATGGAGACAGACGCACCACCTACAGCACAGGAGTTACCTCCAGTGTGCATGTTTTCTCCATCTCGAGCCTATGATCATTTCGAGAAGATTGAGAGTGCTGTAGGGATGCTCCGGCCTGAGATTGCTGAGGTTCGCACCACACAGGCTTTGAACAACATGAAGGTGATGGCGCGTCTTGATATTTTATAGCAGTTACTCGAGCGCGACGTGACTGCACCATTTGTTATGAGACTGAGGACCACTCAGGCATCTCCAACATCACCATCACCAGATCTACTGGCATCATTTGATCTAGCACCAAAAGTAGCAGAGCCGACCACGCACCACACCGACGCTTGATGCATCTTTACTATGCTTTGTTCTTATTTTTCGTATTTTATTTCAGTATTTCATTTTGGACTTGTATCAATCAGAAAGGATCTTCCTTCCAAGTTTATCTTTTATATTTGTTGTCTCGAGTTGTATTTCATTACCTTATCTTTAATACTTGAGTTGTTTTTGTTTTTTTTTTTAGTTTAACTAAACCCCATTGTGTATACGTGCAGATGGCCTTGTGAGTATGGAAATTGAGGACTAGTCATAAACATGGTCAATGTGTTTTACACATGGCCGTGTGTGCTCCACAACCCATTAGAACTCAATTGTCAAGGATTTTACTCCATCAAACGTACCATTAGGAGTTCAGGGGAGTATTGTTTCAATTGCCCACTCCCACATATATTTTTTATTGTGATATTTTTTATTGTGCTTGCATGCGTACATTGAGGGCAATGTACATCTTAAGTGTGGGGAGGAGTTCACATTACACATGTTCTTTACACAAGTTTTGACTGAACATACATGCTCACATAGCCAATGGCGGTTCACCTTAGTTGTTATGGTTGTATTATTAAGTTTAGGAGAACTTTAACATTGAATGTTTTCATGCTCTAGTTTTTACTTGAATTTTTAGGAATTTTTTCCCGATTGGCACTTGTTGCACTACTTTCTCATTAAACCCTTTTGGAAACTCAAGTTCGATGTTTAAGGGACTAGTGTAGTTGTGTCTTGTTTTAATTTTGCTGAAAAAATAGTTATATTTGTTTTGGGTGTGCATTTGGGGTGGAAAGAGCTACCACCTATGAAGTATGAAGCTACTCTCATAAGTCAGATAGTAGTTATGCCATAATGAGATAAAAGGCTATCTCATGGGATGAGTAAAAGCTACTATCCCTGTAGAAAGGGCTACCACCTCGAAAGTGTGAAAGCCACCTTAGCGGCCGCTTTGGAAAGGTCTACCTTAGAGGATGTGTGAAGCTACTACCATCTCTTCTCTTTCTTTTTGTACATAAATAAGTCCCTTAAACTTAGAACTTTGAGTAGTATACGTTGAGTTGACTTGAGTGAGTTTACCCACACTTACATGATTTCAGGTTTATTGTCCTTTTTTATTAAAATTTTTAGCAAGATCAATGATTTTTCGTATTCGGTGTTGAAATTTCCCTTACATGTAGAATGCTTCCCTTGCATGCTTTGGTGAACCTAAGGCCAAGCACTTTCAGTATTTCCTTCTTCTATGATTCAATGTTTTATTTTTGCTTGAGGACAAGCGAAAGCTTAAGTGTGGGGGAGTTTGATAAGTGCTCGTGCATTAGTAATACGAAGTATTACTTTCTTACGATGAGCATTACTTTTCTCATATTTTATCACTTATACTTGTGTATTTGTGTTTTTTTTTTGCACATATAGGGTTGTGGAGACAAGTATGGAAGAAAGAAGTCAAAGTAGATTGCGAATGCACTTTTTTGATGAAATCTTAGAGTGAATAAACGTGAAGACACAAGTTGTGCTAAAGATATGTGAATGTGTGCCAACCTCCATGTGCTCAGGCAATTATATGGTTTGGAGGGGCACAAAGCCAGTCACATTTGTGTATTCCGACATATGCAAGGCTAGCTAGATCTTCAACAATGTAACCTTTTATTGAAGAAGCAACGCGATCTATTACATGGACATGTACCCGTTCATGTTCCCTCGATGAAAAGTGTGGATTCAGGAGTGTTTTAGCGGAGTATTGTAGCAGGTAATGTAGCAAAGTTACTGTAACAGTCACTGTTCACAGGCCGCAGAAAATGAATTCCTGTAGATTCACACGGCCTTGTGGAAATTCCACAAGCCCGTGTGGATTCCCGATTTCAGCCCTATTTAAGTCAGGATTTCAACCCGATTTGAGGATTCTTTTTCCAACCTTTTTACCATCTTTCGCCCATCTCTTCATGCGCTCACGGCTAGGGTTTGGACAGGCTTTGGGTAGGCTTTTGGAGTGGTTTGATGGCTTTGAACACCGCGTTCCTTCAAAAATCGGCACCGATCTGGCGAGGTGTGCCCTAGGCTTGACGAGGGAACCTTTGGAGAAGACGCGGCTACTCCACAAGACCATTGACACGACTAGAAAGGGGATTTTATTCATGGATTGCATATCTTTACTTTTAATTTCATTATTGATTGTATTCTGCTCTATGGAAAGCTAAACCCCTAGTGGGTACTTGGACTTGTAAACCTAGGATGTTATTGTTTTATTAACCTTTTATTATTCTCTCTTTAATTTAATGTCTTTAATTAAGTTCCAATTTTGAATGCTTGTTGAGTTGATTTTACCTTAGAGTGACACTAGGGTTGAGAATCCATCTTGGTAGCCTTTGTGAATGAGTAACACACCATGAGGCTTAGATAATGCTAGATTGTAGAGGATTGAGAGGGTGAGTCGAGAGGTAGCAGAACGTCCCCTTTCCCCTTCGGTATGATTTGTCCTACCTCCATGTTCCAAGAGTTCTTTGCGGTCACAATAGAGTGAAGTGCTAATAGAGGAACTCCGTTAAGGCTTAGTTGCGAGAGCAACAGAGTGAAGCATTGAAGTAATCCTTAGTATTTGAGGCTTAATTGTGACTAGGGGTCTTTCGCCTGGACCAAAGGGTTAGATCTATAATAGGGAATAGGGTTCATCACTTGGAATCCCTAGAGCTTAAAGCAACCTAGCACAGTGTGAGGTGTTGAGACTGAGCGATTTCTCCAACACGGCATAGTGTAAGGTTAGTCACGGTTGATCTTAAGTTTTGGGACCGTGTGTTTAAGGATTTTCACAACTCATTAAGCATCAATTGTGAGACATAATTATTTTTCTTGCACTTGAAACAATAGTCCTATGGTGAGCAATATTGGGGTGCCCTACTTTTTGTAGATTGCCTCTCCTATCATTTACTTGCGTTTTCTTCTTCTTTTATTTCTTGTTTTCATTCACATTGAATTGTTCACATCACTATCGATTTAACTTCATTTTAGTTAAATATCAATCTTTGTGTTTCTGGTCACTATTCCCTGTCGATACGACTACCCACTCACCAGTGTATTATTACTTCGACAAACCCGGGCACTTACAGTCAACAAGCAAAGGGTGTTGTCAATAGCGATAAGTGAACCTTTCTTCTTATCTTGCTCCCTTTTAAGCTCCACTAATCTCCCCCAATTCCTTCAGAAATCCATCACTATAGCGTTCTTCATCATTCTCGAGTTGGTATGATCACTGTTTATTCACTATTATCATCTGTGTTTTTGCTTGATTTGATGATTCAGATGAGTATTTTTGAGTTTAATTTGGTTAGAATTAGGGTTTAGATCTTGTTAGGTTTTTTTGTATAAGGGTAGTGTTTTAACTTCTTAGGAACATGGAAATATTTTTTTTTCGAACTAGTAGACATGTTTCAATAAAATTTTCTCTACTAAATATCCTATACATATATACTGGAAGGATGAAAATGTGCAGGGAAATTTTCATTCTTTTTTTATAATGTCAGTACCTTAGTTCTAGTTTGTTAGTTCTAGTGAATTTCAAACATGGATAGTACTCAATTTGGATTGATCTCTAGTGCTTTTGTATTCTGAATTCACTTATCATTTGGGAACTTAAATTATAATTCTTTATACTTTGAAGTTACAAAGCAGTTGTAACATAAATTGTACTATATTCTGTTTCTGCAATAAATTTTTATAGTCCATATGCAATGTCATCCTTCTCATAACACACTTATTGAAACATTACATGTGGCTCTTACATATTCACAGCATATATCCAAGAACCATATATTAATGTATATATATTCTATTGGCAAGTGTAAGTCATAAGAAAAATGATCAATGGCATTTATCCTTGACATATATTATTCAATTACATGCATGTTAAAACAAGTCATGAAAGAGAATAAATTTATTGGAGGTAGTGTTTGTGGGTAGAATTTGATATATGTTTGATCAAATTCCCTCCATAAAAACCAAGTAATTTGCTCTTATTTTAAATCCATCTTTATAGGAACTTCCAAATTAATGGTTCCATACGTGCATATTTTATGTACTTAATTGGTGCTTTTTAATACTTGATTTGATTTTGCTTTTGTATTTTAACTACTTGCCTTAAATAATTATATCAATATGATTATTATTTGTGAGTATATATATAGATAAGTGACACACCCCTTGCGTGTGTGCACCATAAGTACACGGGTTGTCGATGTAATAAAGTACCCCGGTGAGTGGGTAGTCATATCTATAGGGAATAGTTCTCAGAAACACAAGTATTGCTATTTAACTATAGTGAAAATGATTAAAGGGATGTGTGAATAATATCAATGCAAGTAAAAATAAAGAAAAGAATAAAGAGATGCAATAGAAATAAGGAGAGGCAATCGATAGAAAGATGGGCCACCCGGACATTGCTCACCTTAGGACAATAGTTTCAAGTGCAATATTAATCATTATGTCTCCTAACTGATGTTTAATTAGTCGTGAAAATCTAAATATACACTGTTCCAAACCTAAGATCAACTGTGACTAACCCTACACAATGCCCCTGCGGAAAGGAATACTCTCAACGCCTCATACTGTGAAAGGTTGATTAAAGCTGTAGGGACTCCAAGTGATAAACCTTATTCCCTAATATAGATCTAACCCTTTGGTCCAGGCGAAAGATCACTAGTTACAATTAACCCCCAACACTAAGGATTATTTCAATACTTCACTCTGTTGCTTGCGCAACTAAGCCCTGGTGGAGTTTGTCTCTTAGCACTTCACTCTATCATGACCGGAAAAAACTCTTGGAACGTGAAGGTAGGATAAATTACATCGGAAGGGAAAGGGGATGTTCCGCTACCTATCGACTCACCCTCTTGATCCTATACAACCTTGCTTTGTCTAATCCTAATGAAGTGTCACTCATTTATAAGGATTTCCAATATAGATTCTTAACCCTAGTGTCACTCTAAGAGAAAATCAATTCAACAAGAAATCAAGGATGGAAGTCAATTAAAACATCAATTAAAGAAACATAATAAGAGTCAATGAAACAAAATCATCCTTGGGTTTACAAGCCCAAGCACCCACTAGGGGTTTAGCTCTCCATGGAGCAATACACATTCAATAATGAAATCGAAAGTAAAAGCATGCTATCCATAGGTATCGATGGTTTTGCGGAGCCGCCTCGTCTTCTCCAAAGGTTCCCTTGTTAAGCCTAGGGCACAACTCGCCGAAGCGATGCCGAAGAAAGCTCCACCAATAGCTCTCTTCCAAAGGAATGTGATGTTCAAGGCCATAGAACTGCTCCAAACACCTAGCCAAAATCTCTCCAAACCAAAGCCACTAGCGCCTCCAAAGGTGAGCAAAAGATGGGAAAAGGATTCTTCAAAATGTCTCAAATCATGGTATTTATAGGGGCTGGAATTGGGCATATACACACGGGTGTGTGGAATTTCCACACGGCCGTGTGGATTTCCAGAACTTGTTTCCTACAATCGGTGAATAGTAACTGTTACAGTAATTTGTTTCATTGATTGCTACAACAAACTGCTACAGTACTTCTCCAAAATACTCCCAGATCCACTCTTTTCATCGAGGCTGCATGAATTGGCACACATCCATGAGGTAGATCACATCACGTCTTCAATGAAACCACATTGACAAAGATCTTGCTAGTATTGTACAAGTCAGAACACATGAGTGTGACTGCCTTTGTGCCCTTCCACTTTGTGTATTCGCTTGAGCACAATAGAGGTTGGCACACACCCATATATCTTTGAGCACAACTTGTGTCTTCATGTTTGTTCAATCCAAGAACTTCCTAAACAAATGCATCCGCGATCTACTTTTGGTTCCTTTCTTCCACAATTATCTCCACAATCCTAAATGCACAAAAGAACACATATACATAAGAATAAGCGATAAAATCTGAGAAAAGTAATGCTCAATGTAAGAAAAGAATACTTCGTATTAGTTATACACAAGCACTTATCAATAAGTTGCACAAACATGTTTTCATTTTCTTCACATAAGATAATTTGCTCATATTTCAATCTCGATCTTTTTTTGTTTGTTCTTTTCTTTTTGGGAGTTGATGGTTCTCATTTTGAACTATCTTGTCTAAATTTTAGTTTTCTAGCTTTGAATATTTCTAGCTCTATATGAAGTTACTTGGCTGAAATCAGTTAGACCAGAATTGTTTTGTGTTTTTAATTATTTATGGTATCAGGGGAATTTTAGATTCAGAAATAAATTAATCATGTTGGAGTTATAACCAGATAGAAGAATTATCTTGGTTATTGCGATTAATAGTTTTAAGCAATCTTCTCATACTGGTTTAGCTAACAAAATTTAGACATCCTCATGTTACGTGAGGTATCATTTCATGATTGCATTCCCTGTATGAAGGACTTAGATCCTTATATCTTCATGGTAACATTGGTCACGCAGAGTAAGCTTCTTTGTGAATATGTGTGAGTTAATAAACTGTTTATTAGGTTGCTACATTGGTTAGCGTTTACATACTCACAAAACTAGTCTTTATTATTAGATCTCTTGTTACTTTAACATTTACTAAAGTAGTGTTTTATCAGGTTGTGGAAACTTCAAAATTCTCATGGCCACAAAATAGAAGATGCCATTAAGAGTCTTCATGCTCTTAGTGTTGGTGGTGAAATTTTGATAAAAGAAACAGTTAGCCTAGATCAAGATCTCACTTCAGATGGCCATGTTGTTGCATGTAGAAAATGCCTTTTACCCTGAATCCTACAGGCATCTCTTTCCTGAGTTAGGTGGGGATGGAAATAATTCAATTTGTAAACTGATGCACAATTTCAACTTTTAGACCTCAAAGTAAAACAAGGGAAAAGATGTAGATGGCTGATTAAATTTGCAATTATAAGTATCATAGGTTGGGCTTTCTTAAAGTCTCTGGTTAAATTATAATGCAAGCTAACAATAAGAATCCCAAGAGAGCTCTATGAGGCCACATACTTGAGGCAAATCAAAATTTGTCCCTCCATTAGTATTTAAGACAAGCCACATACTCAAATATGTAATTTTAGGTCAAAGCCATAGCATCAAAACTATAGTTAGTTACCACCTTGACAAACATTAGGAAACATTGATCATGATGTGGCCAAGTTAAAAAAACATTGAGAACCATGTCTGGGCCACATTGTTGTGTGATGAAAGCATATTATTCATATAAAAAAAATACAAGCTATGAGTCTCCATCAGTTAATTAGTGCACAATGTCTATCTTTGAAGTTTTGGTGGCAGGAGGGGAGCATATTTATCTCTGAATCAAAAATTTATTAATCATATTACAGAGAGAATTTTATTTTATATATGTATGTATAAAATGGTTTTTGGTTTTCAACATGACATTATCAGTCCAAAATCACTGGCACAAATGGTTTGGAAAGCAGGAAATAATGAATTGTTGTCGGTCTGACTTTAATTTCTTGTTTGATTTAGAAATGAAAAGAAGAGAATATGGTAGGTGAAGAAGGTTGTATGTCGGTGATAAGACTGTGATGTTCATAGCCCATTCTTTCTTGGTCCCATGCCAAAATTTTATGTATGTATATGCTAGAGTAAAGAAGCTCATATGTGTATAATCATATGCCTGAGCTTTCCATCTTTTTGCTTTTCATGATTATAGTGGGATTTGAAATAATTATGTTACACTAGATTCCTAATGATCTATATTATAAATGCCCTAAAAAAACGCTAACGCCCAATACTGTTATCAATAGGTAGAATACGAAATATAATCAGGTAACTAATAAAAGTAGAACTCGACACATGGTGATTCATCTTACATTTTAAATCTCAAGTGTTACCAGTTCTCACCTTACGATGAATTATGCTATGTGAAATCAAAATCTGTGGTTTGGATTGTGTGATATTCTACGAAGCCTTGACATTTTAAGTTGGTGATGTAATTTAGCTTTAAAAATTTCTGTTGTAGAGATGTCTTTGACTGTTGTTGTTTTATTTTGACTTTTTAATGAAGTTGTGTGATCTAAATGAAGGGCCTTTCATTTTCCATTTTCAGTTTCTTGGAGTTTCCCATTGCAAATAATGTTTCATTTATTGGAGAAATTGGGTTAGGTGGGTAGCTTCATGCGGTAAGTGGTCTTGACTCTTACCTGCTTCAATGATTTATTTCTATTATCTTCTAGTAGAGTTTGTTATTCTATATGCATTGTCATAATGGGGGACCATTTTGAATTGGCTACCAATAAGTCAGTAACTTTATTTTTCACCTCTTTGTTCTCTAGGGTTTAGATTGCTAATTTTTTTTTAACAGTAATTTTTTTTAATCTGTGATGCATACCATTCAAGTAGCTCTGGTGAAACTACTATCAGAATTTTTGGGTGACTAATTGAATCTTCTTGTCCTTAATAATTGGAGTTGTGTATAATCATTCTCCCATTTTTATTTGGGTACTTCAATTTCTCAGACAAAAAGGCTTCTTTATTGATTATTGGGATATCTTTGGGTGCTTCTAAGAGATATTTCAAAATAAGCCCTTTGGTTGGAGCACTTAGTTTACTTCAATTCTTGGGGATTTGGACTAGCTGGTTGCATTATTCAGGTACAAATTTTCATGTCATCTCTATTAATATTGTTTTCTTCATGGTATCATTTTTGTTGTTCTTGTTCAATATTTTGCTCTTGCTATCATTTTTAAATAATGTGGACAAAGGTATTTTGTTTAATTAAAAGAAGGTAAGTATAAAAATATTTGACTAGGTCCATTGAACATGTTGAATGTATTTGAAGGTGAATGTGATACAATGGCTTTTTTATAAATCTAATTTCGAAAGTTTTTTGTTAGGTGGACTCTTATTCTTCGCTCCTAACATAAATTAATATGTACGTTAATTAGTATTAAGCACATTAGAACTCATTGAATCTTCATAAATCATTGGTTAATTTTACATATAAATTTCAAAACCATTACTAGATACATACAAATGTAATTTCCTTATATGATTAATTTATTATTTTCAAAAGGCTTTGTCAGAAGTTGTGGATGGACAGTCCACATTATTGCATATTTGATATGATCTAAACAAAATATAAAAACATATCTAATTATATTAATTAGATTGTTAAGTTATAATCATTGAAATGGATGCTTAAACTATAATAATTAATCAACAGTAACAAATCACATCAACTACATCATATTCGTATGGAAAATACAACCGAATCTTATTTCAAATTTCACCATTTTGACATTGATAAAATGGAAGGTGTTCTAATTAAATATAAATACATCTCTTAATATGAGATAAGAAAACTCAGAAATATATGATAAAAAAATGTAAAATATATAAAAAAATATAACAACAATAATAATAACAAAGTTTAATGATAGACCAAAATCCATAAGAACTTACAATAGTTAAACAAGGATGTAAAATTCAATCAAATGGCAGTTAGTTACTAACAAAATCACAAACACATAAAGACTTGATGGAAGACGAAAATCCAAAAAACCCTTTTAGTAATTATTACTTGTAGCACTAATTTAATGTTTCCATACAATTTTTTTATTTAAAAAAAAAAAAGAGAGAATTACTTCATAATAAACCATTAGTGAGAAATAAATCTGGCCTGCTTGTTGACCATCGACATATGGAATGCTCCAAATTTGAGACTACCTGTAAAGCAATTGGTAATCACAAGGCTAATAAGTATCAAAGTTGACTGGTATGCGTATATCAAATTTATTTTTCATCATTAAACATTCCACAAAATTCTCAATGTCATTATCCCTTATCTTTTGTTTTTTAAAATATATATGTATATATATTTATTTCCATAAAATATATAAATTTAAGATATTATTTATTTGCCTATGGTGCTTGTTTAGTGGTGACTTTTTATGGGAGTTATGTTTGAATTCTCCTAAGTTGGTGTTTTTCCAACAGAATTATCATTCATATGGTAAGGATGTAGTGTGGTACTCATTATTAATTAAAATTTTTATTATTAAAAATTTTTATTTGAAAATACAATTCTTAAAAATAGCATTTTTAAACACAATTCACTCTAAGCTACTAGTAAACCTCTGTTTTTCTTTCACTAGAAAAGTGTAGATATTTATATGTGAAATGCAGTTTCAGAATTTTGTGGAGATATATATATAGTGAAACTTTAGGACTTCTTTTCCATATTTTTTTAGTTTATTATTTGCAATTACTGGATTAAAAATATATTTAAGGAAACAAGGACAAGTGTAAGAAAACAAGTATGTCCATCAATGGTAAATTACATGATGTATTAATTTGATGAACTGCAATGTCTTTTATCTTTATTTTACTTTCATCAATAGTAAATTACATGATGTATTTATTAAAAGGATCTTGTTAAGAAACTATTGTACAAGTGAACTTGTAATCGAACACATTATAGATGCTTGAAATAGTTTTTCTAATTTAAGGGCTAATAAAATAATGAGTATGTTGACTAATTTTACCTTTTTAACACAGATCTATTAGTAACATGGATGCAAATAGGAGTTGGATGTATATTAAGCTTAAGGATGGACTTCGAAATCCCAATTTCTTGCGAGGAATAAATGAGTTCATCGATTTCACAAAAATGCATCCATAGTGTATGGATGGTATCAAAATTAAGTGTCCACGTAATCATCTCAAAAGCCAAAATCGAGCTTTTCACATGGAAGATACCGTCAGATATCATCTTATGAAGTATGGATTTGTATCGTACTACTATTTGTGGGTTCTCCATGGAGAACCTTCTATGTTTGATAGTAGTACTCATGGACAAGACGTGGGAAATGAATCAGTTCTGGGATTTGAACCTCCATCGCATTATCTATGCAAACAAATGGTCATGGACGTTGCAGGTCCAAATTTCTCTCATATGAATACACAGGAACCTCCAAATACAGCAGCTCAAAAATTGTTTGAAATGCTAATAGCTGCGGAGCAAAAAGCATGGCTAGGTTGTGAAAATCATTCAGAATGATCGGCTGCTGCAAGATTGTTAAACATGAAAGCAGAACATCATTTGACAGAGAGATGCTCTGATGACTTTTACCAGTTTTTGAAAGAATTATTACCAACTGATAATGTAATGCCAGATAACTTCTATAGCATAAAGAAGTTAGTTCAAGGACTAGGTCTACCAATTGAGAAGATTTATTGTTGTTCTAATAGGTACATGATATATTGGGAAAGAAGATAGTGAATTAATGAGTTGCAAACTTTGTCAGTTTCCTAGATATAAGCGATGAAGAGTTGGTTCATCCAAAAATAAAAAAAAATATCCTATACAAGAAGACGTACTACTTTCCATTAACCGTAAGGCTACAAAGATTGCATACATCAAATGCGACAACAAAGGAAATGAGATGGCATGCAGAACATGAGTTGGAAGAAGGGGTTATGCGTCATTGTTCTGATAGCCCTGCATGGAAGCATTTTAATAGTACCTATCCTTCATTTGCATCAGAGAGTCAAAATGTAAGATTGGGATTGTGTACTGATTGATTCCAATCTTTTGGGCAGTTAGGTCAACAATTTTCTTCTTGGCCAGTAATACTCACTCCGTACAATTTACCCCATTCTATATGTATGAAAGAGGAGTATATGTTTTTTACTATAGTAATTCCAGGTCCTAGAAATCCGAAGGATATGTTGGATGTGTATTTGCAACCCCTAATTGTAGAATTGAAGCATTTGTGGGAAGTTTGTGTTGAGACACATGATACATCAAAAAATAATAATTTTCAAATGCATGCTACTCTTATGTGGACCATAAGTAATTTTGCAGCATATTCAGTGTTGTCTAGGTGAAGCACTGCAGGTAGGAATACTTGTCCATATTGCTAACAAGATTCAGATGCATTCACTCTAACAAAAGGTGGGAAACAATCTTGGTTTAATAATCATCGTAAGTTCTTACCACACAATCATCCATTCAAAAGAAACAAAACAGCTTTTTGGAAAACTAGAACAGTAACAAAGACAGCTCCTACTATTCCATCTGGTGATGAGATCTTGAAAGAAATGGAAGATTTGGGCCTAAGGAGAGTTGCAGATTACGGTGCACATGAGATTAATAGCCAAATTTCTAGGATCAGTGGTTGGAGAAACCAGAGCATTTTTGGGAGTTACCTTATTGGCGAACAAAATCTCATTCGACACAATCTTGATATTATGCGCATTGAAACAAATGTATTTGATAATATATTCAACATTGTTATGAATGTCGAAAGGAGGAGTAAAGATAATACAAATCTAGGGAAGATTTGAAGGAATTTTGTTGTCAGCATGCCTTAGCAAAAGATGATGCTACCGGAAAGTATCTGGAAGCTTGCTACACTCTTGATAGGCAATCAAAAATTGTGCTTTATGAATGGCTTCACAATATTAAATTCCCAGATAGATATGAAAAGTCATGATGTGTGAAAACTAAAGCTTTTTGGTATGAAAAGTCATGATTGCCATGTCTTCATGCAGAGATTATTTCCAATAGCGTTCCAGGAATTGCTTCCATCAAGTGTTTGGCAGGCATTAACAGAAATGAGTAATTTTTTTTAGAGAGCTCACTTTGACTATACTCCAAAAAAAAAACATACTAAGGCTTAATGAAGAAATTTCACAATTTCTTTGTAAACTAGAGTGTATATTTCCCCCAAGCATTTTTAAAACAATGGAGCATCTTCCAGTGCATTTGGCTTATGAACCATGGATTGCGGGTCAATACAGTATCGATGGATGTATGCATTTGAGAGGAAAAACATTTAAATTGTTGTTGTACACTCTTTACTTGAATCATATCAATTAACTCATTAAATATATATATATATCTATATATATATAAATTTGTAGATATCTTAGAAAACTAAAAAAGAATGTAAGAAATAAAGCAAGAGTTGAAGACTCCATATGCAATGGCTACTTAGTTGAGGAAGCTACATCATTTTGAGCACATTATTTTGAACCACATGTAAGGACGAGGCATCGAAAGATACCCCGTAATGATGATGGTGGAGAAGATGCAGAAGAACATTTTGGCAACTTATCAATTTTCACACGACCCACTAAAACATTGGGAAAAGGAAAAATTAAATATCTTAATGAAGATGAATATACAACAGCACAAATGTACATCTTATTAAATTTTCTGGAAGTGCAACCATTCACCAAGTATGACAACTTATTTATTTATTAAGAAGATTACGTAGTTCATCTCTACATATATACTAATATAAACTTTTATTTCAATATATCAGGATCTTTGTTGATGAGTTAGTTAATTGTGGAGAATCAGCACATTGATGATAGATATGTTGATGAAAAAATAGAAAATGAATTTCCAGGATAGTTTTACCGGTTTGCTCATGATCCTTCCAAAAGCATTTCCATCCAATTCTTGAAGGACTTATCAAAAGGTCCATTAAGGAGCTACAAGTTTTATAATGGGTGCATAGTAAATGGCTACAAATTTCACACAAAAACTCATTGCTCAAATAGTACAATAATGAATAGTGCTGCATGTGTAACTGGCACAAATTATACTATAGATGAAAATGACTACTATGGACAATTAATTGAGGTTTTATTCTTGGAGTATCTGGTAGCGAACAATCTTGTTTAAATGTGATTGATTTAATCTAACACCAAAGATGGGTACAAAATGTCATCAGCAATATATTGGTGGATGTCAATCATAAGCGGTTCTTCAGCAAATATGAACCATTTGTTCTTGCTTCCCAAGCAATTCAAGTTAATTATGTAACATATCCTAGTTTGGAACATGACAAAGCTGACTGGTGGGTAGTGTTCAAAGTAAAAGCTAGATATGTTGTAGAGCTTCCTAAACAAGTTCAACTTAAGACATTAACATCATGTGAAGAACCTTTCAGCAAGATGAAATGTAAGTTTCATCTATACAAATCAATATTGCTGATGAAGAACAATCTCTAAATGATCCAAGTGGAGAATTGATTGAAATTGATGATGAAGACGTTGAGATTGAAGATGATCCTATATTTGAATCCAAAAGCAATGATGAAGATGATGAGTTTGATGAAATTGAAAGTGGTTGTGAATAAATTAAGGTAATATATTTTATAAAACACTTGAAAGTAATAAAATGAATAATAATAATAATAATATTAATAATAATATTAATAATAATAATAGCATAAATTGCTTTTTAGTTCCTTTTGATATGTATTTGTATATGTTCTTATATAAAGTACATATTTAAGCAACATGAGAGGGACAGGTCATAAAGGAGTTTCAAGTTACAGAGGTTCATCTGATCAGTTGAGGCATATGGGTTCTCCTACAGATCAGAGGAGTCAGCCTATGCATGGTGAACATAATGACAGTTTACATTCGATAGCACGTGATGCTCCAGCACCAGTTACTTCCGCTGCTAATGTACTGCCACGACCATGACAGTCATCTGTTGCCAATGCTTATGCGGGATCATCATCATCATCTTCTGCTTCTACTCCTTGAGCTAGTGGAGGGGTTACCTATAATGGTGAGCCTACTATACATGCTAGAGATACTATGACATCATCCATGGATTACTTGCCCCTTGCTCTTGATGAGTCAAGGAGACCAAGCATAAAGCTAGTGAATGGAATGTAAGTATTAAAATTGGTATATTTTTATGTACAATTGTTGATGATGAGCTATTTAATTTATTCATTATCTTTCTATATTTGTATGTGGCATCCTATAGATCTCTGTACTCGAAAAATTACATTCATCTTTAAGGAAAGAATGGATGAGAATTGACACTGCTGGAAGAATGTCTCTAAGGAGACAAAGGACTTCTATTGGAATGAATTTTAGGTAGATTTATATAATATTTCAAGAAAATTTGTTTGCTTTTATTTGTAATGTTTATTGAATTTATAAATCCTTAGCATGTTGATGAAAATAAATAATTGATGTTGTTTGTGCGGATAAATAAATTGTAATGTTAATTTTTTGATTGAATATTAATTGTATAAGTTTAATTTCAATAACCTTGAGATTATTTGTTAATAGGTATTATGTCATCGACATCATTCATATATTATTGTTTAGTTCGCAATTAAATTGTTAATTGTTTGTGATTTCGAAAATCCTTATCATGATTGTTTTGATGTTGGCAAAGCAAGTAATTGATGTTGCTTGTGGAACTAAATTTTATTGAATTATTAATTATATAATATCATTTTCAATAATCTAGATCTTATTGTTTGTATTTTAATATGATTATAATTAGCAAAAAGTTATAGTTTAATATAAAACATTGGTTAGTATTTTTAAATCGACAATTATATATAATATATATGTTTGTTTATGTTAAACTATAGAAATTCATTGTATAGGATGAGTCAGTGTTATCTGCTATTAAGATGGCATGGCAACGTAATGCTACAGAACGGCATAGAGCATTGATATGTAGTTTGAGAAAGGGGAATGACAAGATCCCCTTACGTATATCCCGCAAGTGCACGGGTTTGTCGAAGTAATAATCCCGGTTGAGCGGGTATCGAATCCACAGGGAGTAGGGAATAAAAATACTTAATTCGATTCTTAGCTATGTAAAAGATCAATGATTATGAGTGTGATAATGATTCAATTCTCAACAGTAAAGCAACAAGTAAGAGAGCAAAAGTAAAGAAGGGGGTAAGACAATCGATAAAGATGGGGTACCCGGATAATGCTCCACCTAGGATAATTGTTTCAAGTGCAAGAACCCTCTATTATGCTTCCTAATCAATGCAATGGTGAGTCGTGGAAATCCTTAATTACATAGTCCCAAATATAAGGTCAACTATGCCTAACTCTATACATGTCCTGGAGGAGAAATCGAACAATCTCAACACCTCGCACTCGCATAGAGTTGCAATGAGCTCTAGGGATTCCAAGTGATAAATCTCTTCCTAATTATAGACCTAACACTTTGGTCCAGGTGGAAGGTCCCTAACCATAATTGAGCCCTGGATATTAAGATCACCTCAACGCTTCACTCCGTTGTACGCGGAACTAAGCCAAGCGGAAGTTCATCCCTTAGACCATTCACTCTATTATGGCCGCAAAGAACTCAAGGAATGGAGGTAGAATCTATCACGTCGGAGGGGAAAGGGGACGCTCCTGTATCTTTCGACTCACCCTCTCAACCCTCTCCAACCTAGCTTTGTCTAACGCTCGTGGTGTGTCACTCACTCACAAGGTTACCAACAAGAACTCTCAACCCTAGTGTCATTCTAGGGAAAATGTTCATACAATCAAGCATTCAAGGTTGGAACTCATAATAAACATCAATTTATTGAAAGCATAATAAAGAGGTTCAAAGAAACAAATACATCTTAGGTTTCACAATACCCGAGTACCCACTAGGGGTTTAGCTCTCCATGGAGCTAAGTACAATCGAAGAAATAGAATGTAAAAGCAATGAATCCATAAAGAAACCCCCTCGATAGTCGTATCGATGGTCTTGTGGAAAGTCCTCTAATCGTCATCCAAGGATTCCCTCGTCCGGTATAGGATACGCCTCGACGGAAGCTTCCCTACCAACCTTCTTCCTAAGGAATCATGATGTCGGAGCCGTAGAACCTCTCCAAAACCTTGGCCAATACTCCTCGAAACCCTAGCTGAAGCCCTCTCTCAAGTTGGGGAAAAGATGGTGAAAAGAATAACAAAATCGGGGCTAAATCGGCTTTAAATAGGGCTGGAATCGGGCGACTACACGGGCATGGATGCTCCACGTGCCCGTGCGGAATTTCCACTCGCCCGTGTGGATTCTCTGTTTCTCTGGTTTCTCGGCCGGCTGTGAGCAGTGCTGCTAAAATATATGCTACAGTGTTGCTACAGTGCTCTTCTACAATGTTCGGCCTGAATAGCTTCCCAATTCTATACTTTCATCAGTGTAACGCAACGGGCACATGTTCACGTCGTGGATCACTTGCTTCTTCAATGGTGTACACGTTAGTCGAGCTGTTGTTCTATGTGCATACGTCGGAATGCTCGAATGTGACTGTCTTTGTGC
Organism: Dioscorea cayenensis subsp. rotundata; assembly: GCF_009730915.1. NCBI lineage: Eukaryota > Viridiplantae > Streptophyta > Magnoliopsida > Dioscoreales > Dioscoreaceae > Dioscorea > Dioscorea cayenensis. Next base: position 18,749,817 of record NC_052480.1, on the reverse strand, counting down.
CCCTCCAAATGGATGTGCCCACTCGAATACGAGGAGGTTGGCACACACTCTAGCATCTCACACCTGACCTATGTCTTCGCGTCTGAACCTAAGCAAGATTTCCTCCAAAATCGGTGCATTATGATCCACATTGCCCTATTTCCTTCATACTCGGCCTCACAACCCTACTTGCATAAAAGTAACATAAAAACACACATATTAGTGTAAAACCCCGAGAAAACTAATGTCCAACATAAGGAATGAATGCTTCAGATTCAGTATCGCATAAAGCACTTATCGTGGGAAAGAAAAAAATCAATGCATGTGTCTGACAATGCATAGAAAAACATGGACCAAGTCATGGAATTCCCGAATTTAAAAACTAGGTGTGAGAAAGCTACCGCAAAACCGACTCACTCGGGATTGCAGGGACCTAGATCCGGTATATCATGACACATGGAGGCTCCAGCTCTCATGCTTCCCATGCGGATAGATTGGTAATTTGTTTAATATTTATATAAATATGTTTTAAAATTATAAAGAATTAGTTTAGTGCTAATTGTAACAAAATTCAATTTGTTGTGTTATTCTAGCGATCAAGGTTTGGACGTGATCCTCGCCCTTTTGAGCTTTTTGAAGTGAGTCATACAAAGAAGGGTAACTCCATGCTTGTTGATGCACATGCTCAATCTATTAAGGTAAGTGGAACAATTTTTGTGGGATTTTCAATTATAGACTTTGTCTACGATGTTTTGTGAGTTTATATTAAATTTTTTTAAGAATAATATTTAATGAGTTGACTTAACTGATGTAGGATTGCTATTTGGAGCTTGTGGAGCAGTCATCTCAAACACAAAAAGGACATGACGAGCTTCCTATTATGGATGAAACAGCTCTATACTATGAGGCTGTTTGGGTGAGGAAAGAAAAGTCGGGTTTATGGAATAGGGTCTTAAGCATGTATCTTTTATCCATAGTTATCTTCAAGTTTTTCCACAGGTTCATCATCTAAGACACTAAAGGTTGAGGTTAGAGATTTGCGTCAAACTCTCACTCAAGTCCAAGATTGTGAGGAGAGGCTTCAACAAATTATGCTTGAAATGAAAGAGGAGAGGGTTGATAAGTGCTTGAGTGAACATGTTTTTATGCATGTTTTACATACATTGAGCATCATATTTTATACGGTTTATGCCTCATTTCGTGTATTGGGTGTTCTTTTATGCATATAGGTTGTGAAGGCATTGGGAATTCAAAAGGGAGCGAAGATAGGCTATCATGGCATAATATTGGGAGTTCTTGTACAAATCAAGTTGGAAGACACAAGAGGAGTTCGTATATGAGGAGATGTGTGCCAACTTCCATAGTTTTGCAAGCCAATTTATTAATGGAAGGGCACAAAGGAAGCCATGTCTCCACATTCCTCCTCTTTGTAAAGATTTCAAGACCTTCCAAGACGCATTGATGAAGGAAAAGCCGTATAGCCTACCATATGATCGTGTGCCCGATTGTGTGGCCTTAAGAGGAGAATGTTTATCATCGCGTTTGTGTGTGAATTCACTGTAGCAAAAGTACTGTGGCAATTTTACTGTAACTTACTGTAGCAGTATTGTAGCAGAATACTGTTCCCGCGTGGAAATTCTTGCAGCCCACGCGGGCGCGTGGAAAATCCACATGGGCGCGTGGGGGCACGTGACAGACGCAATGTGAGGCTATAAATACACCCTTTTGGCCGATTCTAAAGGGACTTTTGCGGAACTTTGAGCATAGACATTGAGAGAGAGCGGCTAGGGTTTAAGGAGAAGGTCTTCGCCGATTGAGAGGGAGTTCTTCACCAACTTTGATAGGTTCCTTCGACGTCATAGCATTTTTGGGGAGCCATTGGCGACCTAGCTTGGAGAGGAACCCTTCAAGACGTAGAACTACCAATCAAGGCCAATCCGCGCGAATTCGAGGGGTTTTCTCTATGGGTTTTATTGCTTTTCATTGTATCCATTATTGTTTTGTAACTAGGCCCATGGAGGGCTAAACCCTAGTGGGTATTTGGGCATGTGAACCCTAAGATTTATATTTTGGATTGATTCTCTTAATGCTTCTAGTTAATCCGAGTTGTCTTGAGTTTTAATCTTGTGATTTAATTGCTTGCTAGTGTTGTTAATCCTTGTGGTTGATTTACATTGCATGATTTAATACTTTGATGTGAGAGGTCTCCATTAGAGTTAGATTTCCAAGATTAAAGAGGGTTGAGAGGGTGAGCCTTGAGATGGAGGAGTGTCCCCTTTCCCTTCGATTGAGTGTTTCCTATCTCCGTATTCCATATTCTCTTTGCAAACCATATTTGGTGTGAGGCGTAAGATTGCTCGATTTCTCGCTGGGACCTTGTAGGGGGTTAGGATCCTTCGCCGGGAATTAGGGTTGGATCTACATTTAGGAATCGGTTTCACTCTTAGGTTTCCTTATAGCATATTGCGGTCATATAGGGTGTGAAGTGTTGAGATTGTTCGATTTCTCCACCGGGACCTTGTAGGGGACTAGTGCCTTTTGCTTGGAGACAAGGATTGGTTATCGTTGGACTACTTCGACTCATTAGACTCGATTCTAGAGCATTTAGTGAATCTTGAGCTTCAAGGAAGATCTTAGGGGATCATCTGCCCGAATACCTCATCCTTAGTGATTGAGACTCTTCTACTTTATTTCTTGCATACTTGTTTGCTTTGCTTGCAATTAGTTCACTTCATCATATTCATTGATTCCGACTAGATAATTGAGAAGTGGTTATTACTAATACTTTCGTTCCCTGTGGATTCGACTACCCGACTCACCGGGTAATTATTACTTCGACACCCGTGCACTTGCGGTTTATACGCATATTCGGACGTGTCAAGGGACCAATATCATGAGGAGATGATGTGTCAAATGAAGGACATGGTGATGAGTTTTGAGAAGAGGATTCTTCAGCAGTCACAATTTACTACAGATAACTCACATCCATTGACTAATGATCTTGATGTTGACTTATAGTTGTATTTGTCGCATACTTATTATTTTGTGTTGAACATATATACTTAAACATTTCTTTTTGTACGAATTGAGGAATTTATCTTATTTATTAGTATTTTAGGGTTAAAAATAAAATTCATATACAAGGTTTTAAAAAAAATCAAGAATATAAATTTTTTTACTTGAATGTTAGAAACGAATTAGAAATGGATTTATTTGTTTAAAAATTGTTTTTTAATTTAAAAAAAGTTTTAGAAACGGATTAGGAACAAAAAAAACTTTTGTTTCTAATGAGGAGAGAGAAAAATAAAATAGAAAATATTCCGTTTGGAATCCGTTTCTAATTTTTGTAACGGTAAAACTTTCGTTTTAAATTGATTTTTAAATCTAGAAACGCAATTACAGCGGAATTTAGAAATGGATTAGCAACATACATCATTCCGTTTTAAAATTTCAAAAATTAGAAACATATTGGTTTCCATTTATAATCTGTTTCTAAAGTTAGAAACAGAACATTTTCCGGTTTCTATTTAAATTAGAAACAAGGGGTTTCAAAACATATAAATTCCGTTTCTAATCTGTTGCTAAACTGAATTAGCAATGGAATAGGAATGAAAAATGCTGTTTCTAAATAATAATTTTCTTGTAGTGATTAACAATGATTTGGATATTATGTGAGTTATTAAAATTAAATATTTATTTATAATAATGAATTAATTTTAATACTTAAATAATTTTAAAAAAATAATTGTCACAACTCATTACTATATGTATAATAATAATAATATTTATCGAGATAAAAAGAACATAATGATCCTATATTATCATATCACTTTTTTTCCATTCCCAATAAACTACCTTTTCAATCCATGCCCAACTACATATAGTTTTCATTCTTATGTCTTTTTCAATCCCCTCATTTTTATTACTCATCCACTCCTCTCCATTCCATTCTTTGGAACCAAATTATTGCTTAGTTCGCTACACAAGAAAAATTAGATGTGCACTTTTTTGCGTTTGTTTGTTAACTAATTTTATTGTATAGAGAAATATGGGAACTTCTACGTAAGAGTAATATGCTTATTTCTATACTAATTTCTTAAATATTTAAATTATTTAAACTATATAATTTGTAAAATTATTTCAACTATTTTACTCTTATAATTAGTACTAGGTGCGGATTGTAAAAACTTATAAATATTTAAATTATATTATATTTTTATTTAAAACTATGAAATATAAGTAATATATATGCACTATATATTCACAATTGACATGCAAAATTTAATACTTAATCTAATAAAATAATAATAATTTAAATTAAGCAATCAAAATAAAACAATATTAATTAGTAATTTAATATGAATCAATCAAGGATTTTAAAATAAAGTTGAATATATGTTGAATGACTTGTTAGAGTTGGTGGGATGAATAGATGTTTACATTGGGAATTTTTTCTTCGATGTTTTGAACTAGTAATTTGGTATAGGCATATTTCTATCAGATAAATAGCCATCCATTTTTTATAAGGACAATGAATCATTTGAATAGGAGTAATTGGACTGCTTCACCGATTAACCATTATGGGTTTGTTAATCTTTTCAACTGATTGTGTTATTATGTTTTTAGTTTTTTTAGTTTTTATTAAAAAAATATAAAAATACAAAATGAATATTGATGATTAAGAGTAACATTGGACATCATAATTAAAATTTAACAATTAAAACACTTGGATAAAGCTTAGTTCTAGCATTCATATAAAAAGATTCTAAAAAAAAAAAAATAGGACGAAAAGAAATTATAATTTTGTAAGAATTTTAGATACATTTGAAAATGATTACATGAATTCGTATAAAGCTTAATTAATGTTATGAGAATATTACACTCCTTTGTCACATAAAAGTCTAAATTTTGAGAAATATATATAGGTGAATAATTTATAATTTTGGTTCAAATAAATAACATGTATTTAATTAAAGCAATGAATAATTTATTGAAATAAATAAAAATTAAATATTTCCCATGGACTTTTGCTATTTCTCCTTTGTCATCTCTTACCGCTTCAGGCAACCATATATACCCACCATTTCTCTCCTTCCATGGACCACTCAAAGTGAAAGAGAGAACAAAAGTTTAGACATTTAGATTTGATACAAACACACATACATAGTTAAGATGATTGTAAAATGATTTGCCACTTGCACACACTGTAATTTGTGCAATTAGTGATTTTGTTTGTGACATCAATGGTTGTTTGTTTTGACGATTGTACATGTATAGGAGAAATGTGAGCAGAGACTATAATGGCAACTGATTTGGTATAATTTATTTTTACTTCGCCACTTGCAACACATGCAAAGAATTAGACATATAATTGGGAAAATTCAATGAATTAGAATAAAATTAGTATTGATTTATACATATAATATTATAGTAGTCCTTTCTTTTGTTTTCTTTTGTTTTTTCTTCACCATTCGCTATCCTTAGATATCATCCATAGATGTCATTTCGATGTTCATGTCCTTGCAATTCAGTGAATGACAAGGCCTATTCCCATTGGATACTATTTCATCTTGTGAATGGCATGACTTGCACATTAGTAACCATTAATGTTGTATATATATATGTATGTATATATACAAAAGATTATTTATATTATGAGTGTTGAGTTGTATATATGATGCATGCGATGCATATCACAATGGCAACCTCCACAGTTGGTGTAATTTTCGTTTACTTCGCAACATGCAAACACATATGCAAAGCATGAGACATGTAATTGGGAAAATTCAATGGTTTGGAATAAAATTAGTACTGATATATACATATAATATTATAATAGTTTTTCTTTTGTTTTTGTTTGTTTTTTTTCAACACTTCAATATCCTTAGATGTCATCCGCATATGTCATTTCAATGTTCATGTCCTTGCAATTCAGTGAATGACAAGACCTATTCAGTTCGGATACTACAGGACTTGCGTAATAGTAACTATTAATGTTGTATATATATACACTACACTGATTTTCAGTTTTAGAAGCACTTTAATAGAGGGGTTTTAAAAAACCCCTCCATAATCATGTCATAATTTTTTTAAGAATAAATTACAGGCGGTTTTAAAAACCCCCACAAATTGAAAAAACACAACTCTCTCTCTCACCACTCACACAACTCACTCACACTCACACCCACACACACTCGTACTCTCTCTCTCTCTCTCTCGCCCGATCTTCGCCGATCTTCGCCGCACCGACGATCGGTGGACTCTCTCTCTCCAGCCCTCACTTGCACAATCTTCGCCGATCTTCGCCGCACTGACGATCGCCTCCACCGATTTGCTGTTAGGTGCTGATCTTTAGCGCACCACCGCACCAACGCCGGTGAGTTCTAAACCCCGCGAGAGAGGCATTCTCATCCCATAGACTATTTTTAGGTTTTCATCTCAATTTGTATGCTACTGAGCTTAATTAAGGCTTTAAGGTTGAGTTTGTGGGGTCTATTGTGGAGGTGGAGGTTGTTGGGAGGAGGATGGTGGAAAAGAGGAGGAGGAGGAGGGGAGGAATGAGGATGGGAGACATTTTTGTTTTTTTGGAGGATGGTGTTGATGATGGTGTGGGAACTTGAGAGGGAGTGAATTAATAGAGGATCTTGATGTTTATTGGTTTATCTTTAATTGTTGATGGGGTCGTATGTGGAGGAGTTATGAATAAGGATTAGGTTGAGAGAAGGAGGGCCACTTGTGTTATATTGTCGTTGCTCTAGAAGGAATTAAGAGGTAGTGAAGGAGGCTCTTGGCTACTTGGTGTCCATGAGCATGCTGAGTGCACTTGGATCTTTGCTATTGTTTTAAGTTTCTTCCCTTATTTAACATTTGGGTTGCTTTTGTTGTATGACATACTAAATGTGATACATGCTACTTATGATCTAGTTACATCTACAAATAAACTCATGACTTTAATAGGATTACTTCATTCAACTTCTTAAAGTCTAATAGGCGATGATAAGTTTGGTCATCTTTATCTCAAATGTTAGATGTCGGAAAAGTATTGTACATTAATTTTTTGTTTTGTGCATCTTAAACTTGATGTCTGAATCTGAATCTATCTGAGACATTAATTCAGAGCTTCGAAGTTACTCGTCCACCTCTTAAGAAGAGGTGTTCTCACTCATAATTGCTCTGACTTCCATTGCAGGTTTACTTAACCATATGGTTTGCTGAAGTCATTATTAATATTAACAGGTAGGATAACTAAATTATCGTGCCTTTGGCCATTCTTCACAACTTTCTTTCCATACTTTCTTCATTTGTAACCATCATCCAACATCTCAATATCCGACTTTGTTTTGAATGCAATTTTCATTAGTTGGACCAGTATAATTCTTTTCCAGTGTCATGATTAATGTTTTAGTTGGACTTTATAGAGAGTAACTAGTTTTGTGTTATTTGTGTTATTTGTGTTATGTAAGACCAGTCTTGGTGTTTTTAAAATTCTATGTTTAGTTGACTCTTGGACACTAAGCTTTAGGTTTACAGTTTTCACCTTTTGGATATTATGACTGTAAAAAGCCTAGTTTGACTTAATGGATCTTTGTATGTACTTTGTGGATGAAACGCTAGTTTTTACTTTTTACTGCTTGAAAGTTGGTTAGTGTTTGATGTTCTTGTTGATTGGAACTATTATGCCATCTTGTTATTGTTTGTGCATAAGAGTTTAGGTAGTGTGATAAATATGACACTCAACAGCAAGGATCTTTACATCTTTAGCTTGTGGATTAAAAACTAATTTATGTTTTTGAGTGATAGATATTTTTAGAGAGTTTGTTGTTTGTGCTGATTGATGTTCGTATACCTAGTTGGTATTGTTTTCTATCCATAGCTTTATTGGTTTGTATGTAACTATGCAATTCAACTTCAAGAATTATTAGCTTTTCAATATAATGATAACTACTAAGCAGTTCTCTTGTTTTGCCAATTCCTTGGATTCCTATCTTAGTTACATGCTCTTATATCTTGTTTTGCAGATATATTATGATACATATCTTTATGTGTGTGATTGTGGAATTTTATATCTTGATTCCTTCATAATCTAAGATGTGGAAAATTGCAGTTAAATATTGTAGTTAACTGACAAGCATGATGACTATTTGAGCAATCAAAACATTCTGCAGGGATTTGCATAAATTTGAAAATAAAGGACACCAGAAAAATCATAAATCAAAGAAAAAGGCCAACAGAATCATAAATCAAGAGTAAAATCCACAGGTTCTTTTAAAAGTAGCATTGGAGCTTTCATTTTTTGAAGAAAAGGTAGGATTTTGTTTATACTCTTTGTTGTTGTCTTTTAGATTTATGTGGAGGTTCTATCTTTGTTATGACTTGGGATTGAGAGTTCTGCCTTGAGTGAAGCCATCGGAAATATTCTTGAAGTCTATTTCTAAGGACATTACCAAAAGTGGAGATTACTTACCCCTGCCCGGGTTCATCAATACTTGATCAATTTTGAATAATTAAAATGTTCCATCTGCTTGTTATAGATCTCTTATTATTCATTTATCATAATCTTTATTGTTGAAGTGATTTAGAATGCATGAGAAGATAGACATGATTATGCAAATCAGTCTATATTAGACTTGAATTTCATGTAACCCACTGAAAAGTGCTGCATTTTCTTCAAATACATACTACATGACTTTGGTTTATTAATACAACTTGAGAACAACTAGGAGCACTATTATACTTTTGTAAGCCTTTGAAAGGACAATACCCCTCCCTTTTGTTGAGGAAGAAAAAATATTGCAAGGAATTTAGTGTTGTTGAGTGTGCTTTTGAGAGGCATGAAATATTTTTTTGCGATCTATAAACCTCTGAAGACACTTGCTCAGATATATTCTACTGAAGATGATTTAAAGTATTTATTTAAACCACCATGTGCTTAAATACATAAATATCTAGCTAGTGATATTGGCCTTCTGGATTGGCAGCCTCATTCAGTAACTTATGTTTCTCTTTCTCACCATAAGTGATGCCCGTTTAACTGGGCTCAACCTTTTCAAGACGGTTGGTGACCATCTGTCCATGCCAGGGTAAACGTGAAGTCAAAGCATGACCCCTCTCCTCCACATGAGTATGACGATTGTTAACATGAGTTGTTTATTTGGTAGGGACATGTTAGGATTAAGTGTTGTGGGACATGTTTGGATTACGTAATCCTATTGTACTGCATTGTCCACCTGAGTTCTTTCTAGATAAGAGAGTTTGTGGTTTTTTTCTTCTTGGCCTCTAGCTATCCTTCACCGCCTTTGTATTGCAACACTCTATCTTAATTTTTTACTTAGATTTTCAGTTTCAATCTTCTTTTTTCTCTTTCTTGATTCAACCATATTCTTATCCTTTAAAACCCTTATAATTTTTTTTTGTCTTTTGAAACACTTGTCTTTCTTGTGTCTGTAATATTTTTAATCTTTAATGATTTGTTTACTCGATTTTGCTTAAATTTTTATTTTAATATGATCTAGGTCTCTTGGTTATGGCTCTGTTTCTGTAAAGGCAATGTGTGTTATACTATCATGTTCTTGATTTTGCTAAACACAATGTGATTTGTCCACATGTGCGTATATTTGTATAGAAACCATGTCCTAGTAAGACTTTACGAGCTACATTTTGACTGTTCCTTACCTGTCCAGTTTTCCAATAGAACTTTTGGCTTGGGCTGGGTTAGGAGAACTGAATAAATGTTTTGAAGTGATTTTTAAACAAACTCTTGCTGTCACCTATGAAGTGAATTTTTTTAAGATGATTTATGAAGAGTCTGATATCTTTTTCTCAAGTTGTTGCATTTCTTTCTGATCTAGTTTGCTAAAGCTTCTTTTTAATATTAATATCCCCTTCAATTTTGTACGTCAGTGATAGTATTGTCCATAATCTTCTATATTTTTTTACTTTATCAGCGTTGTAATTTATGCTCCTCACTGCTTCTTCTACTTGATTGTTGCATGTTTAAGTGATTTGACTTATATATCTAAGTATTTAGCAAGTTTGAAAGAGATATATTAATGCACTCACTGCTTCTTCTACTTGATTGTTGACAAATGGCGACATGTTCATGGACAATGAGAAGTCAACTTCTTGATTTGATCTTTGATTTATTCTTATTTTGAGAGATCTAAGCATTTGTAGAGCCATTTTCATTTGTTTGAAAATTTTAGCTAGAATTATTTTTTCAGGTTTTCTGAAATTATTTTGATAATTGGGGATTTTTTTCTTTTATTTATTCTTATTTTGAGAGATCTAAGCATTTGTAGAGCCATTTTCATTTGTTTGAAAATTTTAGCTAGAATTTGGTTTTTTGGTGTATCTAATAATGGGTTTTTTCCTTAATTTTTTTGGGATCTTTGTTGATTTTATTTTATTTTTGTTTTTTTAAATAGTGAATCAGTGATTCCACTGATTTTGATCATTTGGTTTCCATTTTTGGGGGAGTTGTTTAAAGTTTATCTTGTAATTGAGTGATGTAGTCCCTGATTTAGTTTTAAAGGTCTATGCATGGAGTTATTGTTAGATTTATGCTTTGATATGATTTTGTATTTTAGGGGTCTTTTATGGTCTGGTCTCTGTTTCTCATTTTGATGTTTGAGATAAAGATGTAGTGAACCACGTTACTTTTTTTGGGGATGTATTAGGGTGTTCTCTTGATTTAATCTTCTTCTCCATGTTTTTTAATCTTTGATTTGTGAATTTCAAGCAACGTGAGCAGATGCTTTTCCAAGCTTTGTGAGGTCTTGAGCACATCTGCACATGCATGCTTGCCTTATTTTGTTGTCTTCACAAGATGAGATGGTTTCTTTTCGTTTTTTTCCCTTGGTTCCCACTAACCAGGCTTAGGCTTTTATAAAATATTAACTTCTGATAGTAACCTTCATAAGGACTTCTACCCTCTAAATTGTAGCCTATTGAGTATAACCTTCTGTACAAGGAACCTGATTCTTTTAGCACTTTAGCTCTGAATCTTTTCTATTTCTTCTTTTTCATGCTTTCTTTCATTTCCCTTTATATATTTTTAAGAAAGAATAGTAAATCATTGAAGAGAAATCCTATAAATATTTAGAATTGTTGAGTAATTTTATTTACAGAGGATGCATTGCACCAAACACTAGAATAACATCACATTGTAGCTCAATCATTTATGATTTATCACCAAACTGTTAAATAACAAGGAATGATATATACGGTCATATCATTTTAAATTCAAGATTTGGACTTATCGAGATATGAATTTCTCTCATTAAACAAAATCATAGGCAATACGAACAATGAAGCTTAAATAATATAGCACATACAATTAATAATTTGGCCGGAATATAAATGGATCACAGATCAACCCTGAAATTAACATATTTCTCCATGAAAGAATTTAACATTGGACAACTTCAAAGATTAGTCAACAATTTGGGAGAGAAATGACAATTCATTCATGTTGTGAACAAGTTGAATGAGCATGAAAGAACGCAAATAAATACAATCATAGAAACATGGTCATTGTATTCTGTCCATGCAATTAACCAATTAATGTTTTTGTACACCAAGCATTATATTGCATTAATATACCAAGAACAGTAAAATAAAAGAGTCAAACATGTACCCGATATCATTAATTTTATATGGTAAAGCTAGCGTTTACCAATCAAAAGACAGAATTATAGACTCAATTTATAGCTCTGAGATTGAATGGTGAGATAGAGTTCAAATAGAAGAATCCCTCTTATTTTATCAACTCAATTAGGGAAGACAATTCAACCAGTTATATGATAAATTACAAAGTTACACAAAAAATAAATAGATGATGGGTGTAATACCACCTTTTGCATGCACAACCTTTTTATAATGCATGTTTTTATGTTTGGCCTAACTGCGTGTTTCTCATGATTAGTTAAATTTGATAATTGACTTGTTCCCTTTGGTGTGACTTTTTACCTTTTCATTCCTATCACTCCCTTAAAATATCTGTTAGAATATTCCACCACACTTGAAATTGACCCTTTGGTCTCTATATGGTGGTAGCAATAAACAATTTGAGTTTGCATTATTTTACCACTATTTTAACTTTTCCTTCCATTGCTTGTTTCTTCATTTAAGTTAATACTTTTTTATAGTTAAAGTGTAGCGAGTAACATATTAAGTGAGTATCTTTGATTAGTTCAAAGAAATGCGATTATTGAATCGATAGTTCATCCTAGTTTCACGATTGTTGGACTCTTGAGCATTTTTAATGGGATGATAATAGTCAAGGTCCGATTTATGCATATGATCATGTCTCTTATCTAAAAATAATATGTGTGGCATGTCTTTGTTGCTAAAGGAAAACAAAAACTATTGGAGTCAATTGCAAGTGAGTCATAGTTGTGGTAGATTAGTTAATGTTCTCAATGTGTTCATGGTTTTCAAAATGACATAGGTCGATGAGGTTTTAATAATTTTTGGTGCACCTAGTGCTTCGGTTAAAGTAGTTTGTATCTCTTGTTACACAGAGACAACCAACTCATGTTTTATGTTTGGAGCTAGTAGCTAGAATCAAATCCACAAAAGTGCGTGATTTGATTAATTATTAAATTAGTTTAGCCCAAAAGTCGCAGTTATTTTTACGCGCATTTCTGCGCTTGTACATATGAGATTTCTCAACATTCAATGGAGTTGATAGAATTCCTTGAGACCCGGCCTATTTTCAAGAACTTATTTTTGGTACTCTACTACATCATATAATTTCTTATTGAATTTGTTGCTTGGATATGATGTAATTGGAGACAGTACAAGTATGCCCACTAATAGATGTTGTCGTCTATGAAATGGGTGTTGGAGACCGAAAGTTTATTTCTTCAAACTAATTCAGTGTGTTGTGGCCTGCTATTTACCCTTTTTTATGTCAACTATGAATATGTGATAAGATTTTACTGATTGAGGAATATTGAACAGGGTCTAGTTAAAAGAGAGACAAGATTTGTGTCAAGATGCCAGACAAGCAGAAATACTTACAAAGATTGAGCAAGCTGCTACATCGTTGGGGTTCACTATAGAAAAGAACAACTATAAGGTCTGATTTGTTTATTTTATGCTCAATTTTTTCCAATGAAACAACAAAATCCTAATATTGCACTATAATTCTTACTCAAAACCTTTTGCTAGTTGTGTAGCAGACACTTTGTTAGAAATAATACTTGCTTTCTTTTTCTTCTTGTTCTTCCCTTTGCTATGAGTTTATTGTTGATCTTATGGCTTTACAAATTATAACATGTTCCTCAACAATTTTTTCATTAAAATGGTTTGAAAAAGTCTTATTTTTTATCTCTCTTCAGCTAAAGTTGCATGGTGAGAAGATTGGGAGGAAGAGGCATCTGTCGATTGCAACAGAGGTATTAGCTCTCTATAATTATGATGCACAAGGTTTTTGGGAGGCCTAGCTAGCTAGTAGCTAGAATCAAATCACAACTCACAAGAGAAAGAAAGATAAAAAGAGAGAGAAAGTATGTGATTGGTCCTACGTTTCTCTAATTGCTTGGATCAACAGCAATTAGAGAAACGTAGGACCAATATGAATGAATTATTGAAGGTGAGAGCTATAATTTGCTATTAAGTTGTGTATAATATCATGAATGTGATGTAGATTGTGAGTATAATAATCTGTGATTTTTTAATAAAAAACTATTTTTATATTTTTATAATTTTTCTCTTTCTCTCATGGTGATTTAAAAAATAATTATTAATAATAAAAATTAGAGAAGAGGGAGGTGGAAGTGATGGGGATAGCGTTATTACAAAGGAACCCACCTATTTTGAGTAATAATAGAGCCTCATCCCCACATCACCCCAACTTATTCTTTTCTATTATAAACATTTTCTCAAACACACCCTTATTAAATTGTTTAATTATTCTTATAAAAAGTACTATATTACTCTTAACACCCCCCATTGATAGACATCATCTTGATGTTCTAATAATATAATACTTTAACATAAATTAATTTAATAAAAATTAAATACATAATAAGCCTTCTTCACTCGCTTTTTTATCTCTATCATGTTATTGCTTTATTTCCTCTTTGTTGGGACATAATTTTCATTAACTACTCTCTAATTATTGAGATAAGAATATAATAATATATATATATATATATATATATAATATAGAGAGAGAATTAGAAGGGGGAATTTGATGAAGATGGACGGCCGCTTGTGCATCACGAGGATCTCACTTGCAATCATGGCCATACTATGACTTTTGATTGAAGTGGTGGACATAGTACATCTAATAGGATCACTAATGTGCACTAAGCATCTTTCTTTATCTCTTTCTAATTAGTTACTTTTGATGTAACTAATTGTCCATTTATAATTTGTGCAACCTTAAACACAGTGATTTTTAATTTTTGCCTCTATTCTTGAACACATTCTTTATCTTATATTTACAAGTGTTTTTAACCTGTGTGCCCATGAAATGTTTTAGAAATTCAAAATATCTATTTGAAAATTGTGATATTGAAAAAATAAAACACTTGGAAATGCTCTTCAAGCTCACCACTAAATTATTACTAATTTGTTTTATTTCGAAAACTTCACTTCTTACAATACTTGTATTCACTTGTATCTCTAAGTGATCTCCCCAAAGTCGTGCCAAGAAAGGGTCCAGTAAAAAGTTCCCTTTTTACGCACTTTCTAAAGTTGGTATTTATATCCCCGAACACTACATGGTCTTATAGAGTCGATATAGCACCCAAAAACCCTAGATTCAATCCATCTGGGTGCATACTGCCCCATCTTATGGCAAATATAAATCTGGTGAGACCTCCAAATCAATCCGGCCCTACGATGCACTCACCCCCATCTTTGAGTTGTATGGGGGTAGTATGAAAATTCTGTTTTCTTCTCTTTCGCCCAAATGATATCTTCTTGTTCTCCATCGGCTTCCTTTGTACCTTTCAGCAAATAATTGAGCGTTAAAACGCAAAATGGGCATCAAACCTCACAAAATACATGCAAAGTAAATACGATATATGCTTGAAAACATCTACATTTAGACACTTATCAGAAGCCTCTGCAATCTGACCTCACGACCACTTCTCAAAGTGATCGCCTTCAAATGCTCTCTGGGTTGGTCCTGGTATTGCTTGGCAAACTTCCATGGCAGCCTCCTATGAGAACTTCGCAATATGCACTTGATTTTGAAGATTGCTGTAAGGCGATATGGTTTCGACAGTGTAACCTTAAGCCGATTCCAAACCTTGTGTTTGGCGATTACACCAAACCTGGTCAGCCTTCTCCAAATGGGGTGCATTCGGGTCTCCAAACACGAGTGACTATGTTTTCCACATTTAGTCGCTTGTTGTTAGAGACCCGATGGCCCTATGGCCTTTTGTGGACCTTGGTTGCTCCACGAGAAATTGGGATGACTCTTCCAGCGATTGTAGGTATTGCTATATGGGTTTCCTTGATTCCTCATGCCATTACCCACAAAATTGACATTCTAAAGCGAAGATGCATCACCAATAGATATCGGGCAATCGGAGGGCATGTCCTCACTACACCGGTGAAATTAATCCCGACCCGCTTCTCGTTCAAAGTTAGAGATCTAATTTCTTACTCAATGATGATTCCGCTTGAGCCGCCAGCAGAATCACGCATCTATCTCATGGAGACCAACCACCTTTTTCTTCTCAGCATTCCATTGGTATTGGCTAACCCATATTTCAATTAATTGAGCAGGCCTCAGCGGGGTCTACTCCATGAGTACCTCTTGCTCTGGCATCTAAGAGTTGCCCTTGTGCCGAGTTCGAGACCATTGCAAAGGTGCGAGCAGGTCATCCACTACGGGAATCAGGTGTTAGGACTTTTCTCAGAGACCTCCTTGAACCTCTCCACATCTCAAATAGAGACTCAATTCCAATTGTACACAAGGATGAGATCCCATTCTAAGCTTTCGCAGTTTTACGGGAGGAAAATAGCGACCCGAAAAACTTCTACCATCTCCTCCCTATGGTAATTGATGCTCTAGGTAATGAGGTTTAGCCATTGCTTTTGCTCTCCCTTTCAAGGAAAAATGGGAAGGCTCTCAACTTGAGTGGCATCATCCGTTACCCCATTTATCTTCAACATATCACACACCTCGAGAAAGTTCTCTATATGACTGTTTGGATCCTCATTGGCCAAACAATTAAACTGTGCGGATTGCTGCAACATGTGAATGAATGTCGGCTTCACCTCGAAGTTCTGAGCTGTAATCGGGGGACACACAATGCTCGACTTTGTGTCACATACTTAGAGTCTGCAGCATAATCGGATAATGTCCGCTGCTGCTCATTCTATTCTGCCTTGTTTTCAGATTCTTCTACTTCCAAATGAGGCTAGATTAGACTATTCTTGCATAGGTTCTTTCCCTTTTTCTCTTCTAAGTGTGCGTTCAAGCTCGGGGTCTCCCTTCAATCGGTATGGAGGGTTCCTCGGGTTATATAACCTAGAGTCTGCACCCCAAAAAGAAAGAAAAGAAATCAAAGCGATGATAGAATAAGAAAATATGAAATAGAATGACAAATGAATAGCTAAAGAAAACAAAGTGCAAAGTACCTCTAAATACCTACCTCCCGACAATAGTGCCAAAAACTTGACAGAGTCCGTATATGCGTGTAAAGACCGCAAGTGCACGGGTGTCGAAAGTAATAATCCCGAGATGAGTGGTATTGTATCCACAGATGAGGGAATAAAGACACTGAAAGTTATTTCTTAACTAATGTGGAAGATGAATAGGGATATGTGTCACATGATTCAATTCTCAAAAGTAAAAACAACAAGAAACAGAGCACAAGTAAAGGAGAAGGTAAGGCAATCGATAAAGATGGGGTACCGGATATTATTCCACCTAGGGAAATCAATTCAAGTGCAAGAAACCTTTATTATGACTTTCGTAATTAATGCAGATAGTGAGTCATGGAAATCCTTAATTGCATAGTCCCAAATCTAAGGTCAACCATGGCTAACTCTATACATGTCCGGAGGAGAAATCGAAACAATCCCAACACACTAGCACTCGTATAGAATTGCAATGAGCTCTAGGGATTCCAAATGATAAACCCTATTCCTATGCATAGACCTAACCCTTTGGTCCAGGTGAAAGATCCTAGCCATAATTAAGCCCTAGATGCTAAAATCACTTCAACGCTTTACTCCATTGCACTCATAACTAAGCCCCAGTGAGGAAGGTCATCCCTTAGCCCATTCACTCTACTATAGCCACAAAGAACTCTTGGAATGTGGAGGTAGGATGAGATCACACCGAGGAGGAAGGGGACACCGCTAGCCTCCTCGACTCACCTTCTCAACCCTCTCCAATCTAGCTGTCTAACTCTTATGGTGTGTCACTCACTCACAAGAGTTACCAAGAAGAACTCTCAACCTAGTGTCACTCTAGGAGTATTCATACAATCAAGCATACAAGATTGGAACTCATAATAAACATCAACTAATTGAAAGCATAATAAGAGGGTTCAATGAAATGAATACATCCTAGGGTTCAAGGATACCAAGTACCCGTTTGGGGTTTAGCTCTCCATGGAGCTAGATACAATTAATGAAATTGAATGTAAAATCAAAGCATCCATAGAAAACCTCCTTGTTAGTCATGACGATGGTCTTGTGGAGAGTCCTCACTCATCGGAGAGTCCCTTTGTCGGCCTAGGATACACCTCGCCGGATCGGTCAGTCGACAAGCTCTCCCGCTAATTTTCTTCCAAAGCGGCTGCATGATGTTGGAGCCGTAGAACCTCTCCCAAAAAGCCCTAGCCAATATATCTTAAAACCCTAAATCGTAACCCTCTCTCAAGTTGGGGAAAAGATGGAGAAAAGAATCCACGAAATCGGGTGAAATCGGCTTTTAAAGGCTGGAATCGGGATTTCACAACCCCGTATGGGCGCCCCTGTGGATTTTTCACATGGGCGTGTGGAATTTGCACTGCCCGGTATGGATTCTCTGTTTTCCTATTTTCTCGGCCGGTTATGAACAGTGCTGGTATAGTGTTCTTGCTACAATTTTTGCTACAATACCCTACTACGATGCATCGCCCGAAAATACTCCCAAATCCATGCTTTCTTCGAGGTAGCGTAAGCGGGCGCACATGTTTACGCCGTGGATCAGCTTTGCTTCTTCAATAACGGACATGTTAGTGGAGATCTTGTTCTATAAGCACAAGTCGGAATGCTTGAATGTGACGCTCTGTGTGCCCCTCCAAATGGTTGTGCTAACTTCGAATATAAGGAGGTTGCGCACATATTCCGCATCTCGAACTCGACCTATGTCTTCGCGATTTGAACCTTAGCAAGATTTCCTCCAAATTGGTGCATTATGACCCACAGTGGCTTCTTTCTCTCATATTCGGCCTCACAACCCCTATCCGCATGAAAGTATTATAAATATACCCATATTAGCTTTCAAACCCAGAAAAAGTAATGCTCAACACTAAGGAAAGAACGCCGCTTCTTATTGCACAAGTACTTATCGGTAGCTCACACGGGCATGTGGATTCCCAATTCCACCCACTTTTAAAAGCCAATTTCAGCTCCCGATTTCGACGATTCTTTTCTCCATCTTATCCCCAACTTGAGAGAGAGTGGCGACTAGGCTACCAACACCCGATCTCTCGCGTGTCGGCACAAGAATCCCTTTTCAATCTCTCCTAAATCTAGTACATGTGAGTAGGTCACATCTAGCGTGTACAACTCATAAAAGATGCAGTTTCTCCACAAATGTAATTCTAGACATGAAAGCATGAAAGATTGAATCTCAAACAACCATCAAATTAAATGACTAACAACATCCCAAGTTCTTACAAAAGAATAAACCTTAGGGTTCATCCACATCCAAGCACCAAAATAAGTTAATCCCTCATGATGAGAGATACTTATACAACATACAAGGAAAAGAAAAGACAATAAAAAGCAAGAAGACTCCCTCTATGATCTTGATCTCCTTGAATCGATGAAGCCTCGCATAGTGATGTAATGGTGGCTTAGAACTTTACTCCAACTCCTTCTCCTTTGCTCCTCTACCTCTTGGTGCTAATGTGTGCTCAGTTTCCCACAAGGATCATAAAAGCCAAAAATGGCCGGAAGGCCTCAAGAAAAGTATAGTCGCGGCTTCCCAAAAGGCCAAGAAGAAGTTTCCTTGTTTTGCCCTAGAAGAGGCTTTTTATAATGCCACAAATCAATGTATACGGGGTTGTTAAAGAGGTCAACTACCGGGTTGCATTCAGGCCCGATGCCTTAGGGTCAAACTTTTTGAATCAATAAATGTCAAACATTCTCCAAGCTCACTATCACGATGCGCTTGCACGAGTGCTTGCAGCAATACCTGTGCTATAGTAATCAGTTGCAGTGAATGAGATACAGTACTCTAGCTACAGTAAATATGCTACAGTGTGTGTGACACCTGTTTTATTCTTTTTCACCCTAATCATATCCTCATGTTCTCCATGCGCTGCAAAGCAAATAATACTCAACTTCACCTGAGAAATCAAGGTTAGGTATATTTCTAGAAACCTTCTACGGTCAAATAGAATTGCATGTTTAGACAACCATTATCCTATGCCTCATAACCCCTAGAGGGATGCTATGCCCGAACATCAATTTCTTCCTTGATTTCTCTCTCCATTTATTTCCCCAAATTCTTCATTGTTCTTTTTGTTTTTTTATTCGGACACTCATCACTCATCATTTTAGGCTATTTTTGGGTATAGAGTCATTGCTAGTATTCACCTCCCTTCCACCGCCACCGACACTCTACTTTACACACACTTTATTACCTGATTGGCACATACACTTGCGTTACTATCATCATGTATCGAGAATGGAAAAGAGTCTCATACAAAGCTGCATCCTCGCGACACATTGTTCACCTTTAAAAGTATCGCAAATTTCAAGAAATTCTTCAAGTGCTCATATGGGTCTTCATCTTGAAACCCATTAAACTATCACATATTACATGCATCATCTATATGAAGTTTGGTTTCAATTCATAGTTGTTCTCGTGAAAGAAGGACAAGGCTTAATAACGGAGATGAAGAGTTTCCTCTGGTCATACAAGTGTTCCGTCAACAAAATAAAATAAAAACCTTAAACAAAAGCAAATTAAAAAAGCAAAATAAAGATAATAAAATAAGAATGGTAAAAAGAAAAAAAAAGAAAAATACGTAAATATGAACAAAATAAACAATGACTAGATCACTAGAATCCAAATTTTTCCTAAATATACTTTCTATGAGTGCACGCGGATCATATCAAGTAATAGCTGGTACACTTTCGTGAGGGATAGAGTTGTCGAACCACAAAGATTAAGACTTCTAGTACTAATCTCTCCTCTAATTTCTAGTCGAGTTATGGGTTGGTTGTGAATAAACTAAAGTGATATAATCAAGAAGGATGAAAGGATATGGGAAGACTGATACAATGTGTAATCAATGAGAAGTAATGCTTCAAACTAATTCCCAAGTGTATTAGTGTCTCGACTTGCTTCTAATGACTATCAAATGCATTTTCCAAAAGTTTTTTTATGTGTGCTTACAAGCAATGTTGTATCTATGGCTTTCCTATAGGTCAAGTTTTGCAATTGTGATTACGGGTCTCTTTATCGTTAGGTTTTGCAATCACACAAGGAAATTACAACTACAATAATCGACACATGTCAAGTTTCATAGCTACAACCACTAATTTAGGCACATCAAGTTATACAACACAAGATTTAACATAAGAACACATTAAAAACTCCATGACCATTGAAAGAAGGTTAGGTAAAAGTACACTAAACAACAAGGTTCATAGTCGAGGCACTTTGTGGAATGCATTAGCCCCTCATGAGTTCATACAAATGAGAAAGGGAAAGAAGTACAAAATAATAAGAAATCATGACTTCCTCTTTCTATTGTAAAAATCTTCTTAAAGGTGCATCCAACTCTATATTCATATCCCAAAAGGTGTGGTGAAGTCTTGTCTCAACCCCGGTGATTGTCCAAAGTGGATCCCCAAAACCTTGGCGAAACTCTTCTTTTAAGAACCTAGATCTGGGCAATAAAAGGAACTTTTTCAAAGCTTAGCAGTCTCAAACATGGGTGTGCTTAAGCCGTGCCCTTTTCGAGACTTTGGTAAAAATCAGCTAAGTATCCAAGTAGAGAAATACACGAGGAGTGCACGGTTGTGCTCTGCCCATGCTCGACTAAGCACATCCAGTGAAAGGGGCGAGAGAACTTGTTCTTCAGCTGAATGGAGAGAACTTTAGAAATCTAGAGAAATGCTTATGTCTGTAAAAAGCATCATGGAATATATAATCTTGTAACAAAAAGTGATAATTAGTAGAGATTTGTATTTTTGCTAAAGATGAAAAAGTGGGATTGGAGTGTTAAAGAGACTGAAATGCCAAATATTATATTGAATAGTGTGTTGTCTAGTAGTTTGTTCCTGCAGCAGTAATTGAGATGGAAGTGGCAATCATTCACTAGTTTCACAAGTAGAACAAGAGAAGAAGACATTGAGTGGATGAATCAATTATGCAGGAGAGTTAGATCTTTTTTGAGAGACATTTACGAGCTGTTCATTTGCTCTCACAATATCGAATCCCTGTTACATTTGAAGAAGAACAACATTCAAAAAATTGGTAGAAGGCTCTGGCTAAAGAAATGCAATCTATACAAAAAAATGGCACTTGGAACTTGTGTCAATTGCCTCCTGATAGAAAAGTAATTGGAGTCAAATGGATTTATAAAACAAAGTACAAGTACAATGGAGATGTAGAAAAATTCAAAGCAAGATTGGTGGCTAAGGGTTATATACAAGCATATAGGATGAGACTATGAGGAAGTTTTACACCTATAGCTTGATTGGATACGATGATTATTATCTTGGCTTTGACGTGCAATTAAAGGGTGGTCGAATTTAATCTTGATGTAAAAATCAGCTTTCCTTAATGGTGAAATTGAAGAGGAGGTATATGTTAGTTAACCAAGATGATTTTTGATTGCGGGGAAAAAGAACACTTGGTGTATAAATTAGTTAAAGCTCCAAGGGCTTGGTATGGAAGATTGGGACCCGATTGGTTTCGAGTTGTAGGGATTTTAAAAAGAAGTGTTGTTGAACATACTTTATATAGAAAAATGCAAGAAAAACTCGAAGATATGTTATTGGCTTATGTGTATGTAGATGATCTCATTTATGTGGGATCTTCCATAAAAGTCAGTTCGTCGAATTATGCAAAGCAATGAAGAGTGAATTTGAAATAAATGACCTAGGCCTTATGCCATATTTCTTGAGGGCTAGAAATTAGAGCAAGATCAGTGTATGGTATACACATTTTCTAGAGGAGGTATGTAGTGGATTCTGTGAAATCCTTCAATATGCAAAACTACAAATCTATGAGTTGTGCCTTTAACTCCAAGTGCTAAACTGCAATTGTTTGAACAATCAGAGATGACAAATGTAACAAAATTCAGAAGTTTGATTGGTTAGCTATTATATTTAACACAATCAAGGCCTGATATAATGTTTGTTGTCAGTTTTTTATCAAGGTTTATGAATAAGCCTTGCAAAGTTCAGTATGGTGCATCGAAACATATTCTCGAGATACTTGTCTTATAAAAATAGATTATGGGATTTAGTATAATTCAAAATGTAAGTGGTGTTTTTAAAAGGATTTACTGACAGTGATTACGGTGGACATTTACTAGACAGAAAGAGTACATCAAGAGGAATGTTTAATATTTGTTCTAGAGTTGTGTGTTGGTATTCTAGAAGAAGGAAGTGGTAGCTTTATCTACAGCCTAAAAGCGTACACATTACTTTGAATGCAGACTTTGTTGTCATGGTCTTTTGGATGAAGCAAGTGCTGATTGATTATGGAGTTTTTGTTCAGGAACCAATTAAGATTTATTGTGATAGCAAAGCTTGTGTGGAAATAGCTAAAAAATCTGTGTTACATAGCGAACAAAAACATATAGATATCAAATTCCACTTTGACCAAGAGTCACGGTTATGAATCGAGAAGTTCAATTGATATTCGCTAATCGGAAGAACAGGTTGGGAGACATTTTCACCAAGTGTTTAGATGAGAAAAGATTTTTGCAATTTTAGGTGTCGACTTAGTATACTCGGGGCTCAATCAAGGTTGAGATTGTTAGCGATAATTGAAAGCAAGGCCCGAGAAGAGTTAAAGTTAAGTTTGTCTATAGGGAAGGAGATCGAGAGCTTGATGTCCGAATGTTATTTATAAAGGAGTCGGATGTTGTTTGTTTTATTAGTTAAGGTTCCGGATTTGTTTCCGGTGTTTGTATATTTGAAAGCCGGTTCACTTGCTTGTGAGACAGAAGGAAGAGCGAGGAGAGCTAAAGATTGAAATGGATGGTTCTGATCTCATCTATCCCGATGAAGTTGTTTAAGTTCGAGGCACCCGATGAGTTAAGCTGCTAGTTGATTACTATGATAGCCCGTTGCTTTGACTCATCCACTTTGAGTTTTCGTTTTTAAATAGCTTGTATTACTGTTATTAAAAAATATTGTTTTACTGTGAATATATGGCTGATTTTTGTTTTTCCTCCTCTGTTTTCCCTGTTTGTCTAGTGTTCTTCTTCTCTGCATCTGAGATTGTATAACAGAAACAAGCATTTGAAAATATTTATTATTTATGAGCATGTGAATAAGCTTTCTTAATAGTTTGATATGAAATTTTTGAAAGTTTTGTCACGTGATCATCAATAAACTTAGAAAATTTGATGAGCATACTATTGTTATATATAAAATAATCACCTAATCTTTGATGACATCAAATAATGGTGAAAAATATAGTATATTCATTTATTATTAGTTAAACAAACTTGACAGAAGCTCTAAATTAAGGAAGGAAAAAATTAAATTAATACAATGTATATAAGACAATGCTTTGTGAAAAGAGAACATTTTAATTTAGAAGAGAACCACTGCATCAAAGTCATCATAAAAATGTGATAAATTGAAGGATGCAGAAGATAGGACGTCCAGGTCCAAGGCAGGAGATGCAATTGCCGATAATCTTTCCAATGTAAGATATAAGTTTCATGGATTTAGAACACTCTTGTGCAATTATATATAAGACTATGCTTTGTGAAAAGAGAACATTTTAATTTAGAAGAGAGCCACTACATCAAAGTCATCATAAAAATGTGATAAATTGAAGGATGGAGAAGATAGGACGTCTAGGTCCAAGGTAGGAGATGCAACTGGCGATAATCTTTCCAATCTATGATTTAAGTTTTAAGGATTTAGAATACTCTTGTGCAATTATTGAGAATGCATATAAAATTTACATAGAAACCTATCCATACCAAACGAAGGAATTAACTTTACATGCATTTCAATTACATTTTTTGTCATACATACCAAACATTGTTTTAATACTTTACACGGAAAGTAATTGCAGGGAAAGACTTTACAGTGAAAGACTATATAGGGAAAATCTTTTATTGCAAAGCACCAAACGAGCCCTAATTGTAGATCTGAAGATCAGAGATTCAAAGCAAGCACAGTGAGTCCCATCCTCCCCTCTCACCATTCTACTGAATACTTTTCTATATTTTACATTACAAGAACTGACTATATATATATATAAGTAACAGGACTCAATACACTTGACTGACTTGACTAAACAGACTGATAAAACATGACCCAGATTGCCTCGAACTAATGAACATCTTCCAGATGATCAAATCTAGACCCTCCAAATTAAACCTCACTGTTCCCTCCAAAACATAACCAACTGAACTAACATGGATTCCTGAATTTTTTCAGCTGAGCATGGATCACTGAATTTCTTCAGCTAATTACTCAAACATAGTCTTGATTAGAAGCAGCTTCTATGTCTTCAATCACTCCATCAATTATATATAAGTTTCATGAGGAAAAAGCACAAAATAGAAAAATCCCAATATAATTTTTTTAAATTTTTATAATTTTTATAAAAAGTTATTATTAGTAGTTGTAGTAGTTAGATCCGCATGATTTTGGAAGCTTGGAAGGGGCAAGCACTGAAGAAGCAAGGAGGCATAGAATGCATCACCTTCTCATTACCATCAGCATGCAACAGTAGAAACTAATTAAACACACCGCTATATATATATAAGCGATTACTGCTCATAACTTTCGCATGCATGAACGACGACGATGGATGCGCTTATTATATATATTGTTCAGTGAGCTTCAGCATCTCACTTGTTGACGACCATGGAAAATGCTTTGCGGTCTTAGCTTCTGTGTGAGTTTTATTAGCGGTGTAAAGCACCAAAGATGGTGGCCTTACTTTCGATGAACATAACGCCCGAGGGCGCCAATTTTGTTGGTGTTGGTTGCCCGAGTGCACACGCCATGAGATGACAACGTTGCGATCTTTTACGGAGGATGAGGACATAGTGGCCTTGTCCCACGTTGGTGTTGCTCGCCCACGCGACCTTGTTGTTGTTGTCGTACAAATGACCGGTTACCATCACTCTGCATAGTGACGCGCGCGATTAGTGCCTCGACGTTAGTGCTTGGGAAGCCCATATTGCTTGCCGTTGTCATATTCGACCCGAGTTGCGATCAGGGTCGCATAATGAAAGTGTAGCTCGTAGTACAAGGCTGGCACGGAGGAGGATTCCCCGAGTAAAGTATGAAAGTGCGCCGTGCCGACAAGAGGAAGCAACTAGGGCGGGGGCGGAGAGAGGAAGCAAATGCTCTTGGGATAGCCATATTAGTTTAGTATCGACACTCAACTACCACGGAATGAATGGTTTGCTCTTTCCTTTGGCGCTATTTATAGAAAGACAATTAATCAAGTAATTTTCACTGCCATTTCATTTACTGACCAATTTCTATCTACCATGATTTCTAAAATTTAAAACTGTGGGTGGATAGCATTTATTATTTATTTAGCCCAACGCTGGCCCCCTGTTTGATTTCAAGCCCAATTTAGATAAGATTTGATTGTTACGGCTATATATATATATATATATATAAGATATAAGAATGGACAACTTACCTACTTGTGCATGGAAATAATCATATAAGATATAAGAAGTGGACAACTTAACTACTTGTGCATGGAAATCAATGATAATTTTTGATAGGCTTGTTCATCACTCTCTCTAAATGGTAGGGTGGTAATATTTTTCATACTTGATGACACAAGGGTATTTGATAATTGGTGCAATAAAATATAATTATATATTCTTACTAACGCTTCCATCGCATCACATTCAAATCTGATCGAATAATATGGGAAGGATTGTCAATTATCTTCATATGAGCAGATATAACTTTGTTTATGGTTATTTAGTTGGTAGAAATGAGGTGAATCAATGTTTATGTGTATGAAACAAGTCTCAACTTTGAAAATGTATTTCACTCATAAAATAAATTGACACTCTGATATAAGCTGGTGAATAATTGTTTTAGATCATTTATGAATAGGTTTAATTCACTTTGATTTTTTAGAAATTTTTGTATATACCAAGAACATAAATTTATTAATAGCTTAGGAAATGCACCTCGTAGCACTTAAAAGAATTAATTTTTACCAATTTCAGCATTTTTATAATATATATATATATATATATATTAAATAAACAAATATAGCAAGCTCGTAGAAATTAAAAGTAGCACTTCATATTTTTGTTAGTTTATAATAATTAATAATAGAATGCTAACTATTCTGAGATATATAATCTTCTTTGTTTTTATCTAATAATTAATTAATTTATATTCTAAAAGGTGTTAATTTATTTGGCACACAATAAATGCAGTATCAGGAAGGGTGCGCAGTAGTCTTTGCTGAACAAAAAGATAGCCTGGTTGATCTTACCAGCAACACGAGTACCCCCGAGCTCTTCTAGGGACCTCTCTTCCTCTCTAATTTGAGTGTGTTCAGCATTGTGTGATTCTTTGTAACCTGTTTGTTCTATGATTAGTGTATTTTATCAGTTACTTAATCAGTTGCTTTGGTACTTCAAATGTATACTTTTATGTACTTTTTTCTCTCTCTTAATAAATATAATTTATTCATTACTAATAAATGCAAAGTCCGTACTAATACTAATGAAAGTTTAAACATGGTTTACATGGGTCATGTCAACGGAGTAACTAGTAATGCATCTTGTAAAAGCAAAATCCTACTCTTTTATACCATCAAGAAACGTAAAGGAATGATCAGAAAAAGTCCTAAGGCTATGCTTTTAATGTTCACGCCCCTCAAGTCTTTCGTAAAAATGCACAATGGGTAATAACTTATTTAAATAGCCCTATTCAGTTGTTATTATTTTCTGAACTGGCTTGTTCGGTCTTGCTATTTTCCTATAATATTTTTCTTTTTATTATCTCATTATTCTAATAAATAGGGTTTTTCCCTTAAAAACTAAAAAAAGGGTTTGGTGGGATAAAGTGTGTGGGTGGGTGCTTAACTGGTATCCTATTGTCTCCCATGTGACATATTGCAAATATTATATAATTTATATATTTTATTAAAAAAAATAAAAATTAAGCTGTAAATGAACTTTTACTTTCGAACTAAGTTTTAGTTTGGATTATTATAATCCAAAACTAAATTAAAGCTGAACTTGACTTTCAAAATTAAAAATTGAGCCTAACTCAAGTAAATCACTAATTTCTATCGGAGTCATTTAATTAATTTTTTTAGCTAGCTTCTATAATCCAAACTAAATTAAGCTAAACTTGACTTCCAAAATTAAAATTGTGCCTAACTCAAGTAAATTTTTTTCACTAATTTCTATCGGGAGTTATTTAATTAATTTTGAGCTAGCTCAAATCGGTCCCAAACCTATCAAGCTTGGTCGTTAGTTTACAAACATATTTGCATATTGTAAGATATAGTGCAAATAATTTCACAGGGCCAACACAACCCATATTTATGTAAAAAAAAAAAACAATTTAGTTTCATGTTTGGGTTAATAACTTGAGTAGGTATAGAACTTTGGTCAAATTTCATTGAGCACTGAATTTTAATTTGTATCATTTCAGTTACTTGACTTCAATTACATTTTACCAGGAGGATAACGAGAGCATTTCGGTATGATTTTACCTACGTGGTTGCCGGAAATGTCGTGTCAGCATTCGTTTGTTGCATCAGCAAGCTTATGTGTCATTTCCACATCAATATTAACTGACATGTAGTCCACCCCAATGCCACTTCAGAAGCCACCTAAGCCCTTTAAGCATACTCTTCGTCCCCACCACCTTTTATCTTCTCCCTTTCTTCTCCACCCGAGCAAAACCCCATGCCTCTTAGCCGGCCTAATATGTAAAGGATCTTTTTCAAGTGGAGATCTCAATGTCGGTATCCGACAATGCTTGAAGTTGGTGTTGGAAGTAAAGGATTTTTTTTTTGTAGACAAGGCATAGGGTTTAGTATAACTTCTATTTTCATCATCGATAAGGGTTCTCAATTGTAACAATATTGCAATGATTTTCATGCATGAGAGAGAGTGGTTTGCGGATTGAATAAGTCGTATGATACACTACACAAAAAAGTGTTTTTGAGGTGGTTTTCAAGCCCTATAGAGGTGGTTATAACCGCCTCTATAGGTGTAGCGTTGGTTTTTTTACTTGCCTCTAAACCGCCTTGTATCAAGCCGGTTCTATACTTTAGAGCCGGTTTGTACCAACCGTTGGGATAAGTTTTATCTACGGAAGCGGTTTTTAATAACAAGAGTAGAGGGTTATAACCGCCTCTATAACTA
>NC_052480.1:18683773-18720066 GCF_009730915.1 Dioscorea cayenensis subsp. rotundata | reverse complement strand
TTAAACATTTCCTGCATATATTCATCATTACTTCTTTAGTTGAACACTTGCGCAGGAGTTCCTTGAACCTTTACCATGTCTCAAATAGAGACTCCAATTACAACAGCGCAAAGGATGAGATCTCATTTCTAAGCTTTGCTGATTTTCCGGGAGGGAAATAACGGGCTAGAAAAGCTTCTACCATCTCCTCCCATGTAGTGATTGATGCTCTAGGTAATGAGTGTAGCCACTGCTTTGCTTTCCACTTTAAGGAAAATGGGAAGGCTCTCAACTTGATGGCATCATCTGTCACACCATTTATCTTCAGCATGTCACATACCTCGAGGAAGCTCTCTATGTGACTGTTTGGATCCTCATCGGCCAAACTATTGAATTGTGCGGACTGCTGCAGCATATGGATGAATGCCGGCTTTAGCTCAAAGTTTTGAGCTGTAATTGGGGGACGCACAATACTCGATTGTGTCCCCAACACTGAAGGTCTGGCATAATCGGATAATGTTCATTGTTGCTCATTTTGTTCTACCATGTTTTCAGATCCTTCTACATCCAAATCAGCTGGATTACGCTATTCTTGCACAGGTTCTTTCCCTTTTCTTCTAAGTGTACGTTCAAGCTCAGGGTCTCCTTCAATCAATATTGATGGATTCCCTCGGGTCATAACCTGGAGCTGCACCAAAAATAAAGAAAAAGAAAATCAGAATGATGATAGAATAAGAAGATATGAATTAGAATATGTGGTGAAATAGCTAAGAAAATAAAGTGCAGAGTATCTCTAAACACCTAGCTCCCCAGCAACGGCACCAAAAACTTGACAAGATCCCCTTGCGTATATCCGGCAAGTTCACGGGTTTGTCGAAGTAATAATCCCGGGTGAGCGGGGTCGAATCCACAGGAGTAGGGAGTAAAGACACTTAATTCGATTCTTAGCTATGTGGAGTATCAACAATGATAAGTGTGATAATCATTCAATTCTCAACAATTAAAAGCAACAAGTAAGAGAGCAAAAGTAAGGAGGAGGCAAGGCAATCGATAAAGATGGGGTACTCGGATGATGCTTCACCTATGAAAATCGTTTCAAGTGCAAGAACTCTCTATTATGCTTCCTAATCAATGCAATGGTGAGTCATGGAAATCCTTACATACATAGTCCCAAATCTAAGATCAACTATGCCTAACTCTATTCATGTCCCGGATGAGAGATTAAATAACCTCTCAACCTCGCACTCGAATAAAGTTGCAATGAGCTCTAGGGATTCCAAGTGATAAATCGCTTCCTAATTATAGACCTAACCCTTTGGTCCAGGCGGAAGGTCCCTAGCCACAATTAAGACCTAGATACTAAGATCCCATCAACGCTTCACTCCATTGCACGCACAACTAGGCCCCAGCGGAGGTTCATCCCTTAGACCATTCACTCTATTATGGCCACAAAGAACTCAAGGAACGGAGGTAGAATCTATCACGTCAGAGGGAAAAGGGGACGCTGTTGTACCTCTCGACTCACCCTCTCAACCCTCTCCAACCTAGCTTTGTCTAACGCTCGTGGTATGTCACTCACTCACAAGGTGACCAACAAGAACTCCCAACCCTAGTGTCACTCTAGGGGAAATGTTCATACAATCAAGCATTCAAGGTTGGAACTCACAATAAACATCAATTTATTGAAAGCATAATAAAGAAGTTCAAAGAAAAGAATACATCCTAGGGTTCACAATCACCCAAGTACCCACTAGGGGTTTAGCTCTCCATGGAGCTAAGTACAATCAAAGAAATTGAATGTAAAAGCAATAAATCCATAAGGAAACCCCCTTGATGGTCGTGTCGATGGTCTTGCGGAGAGTCCTCTACTCGTCGTCCAAGGATTCCCTCATCTGGTATAGGATGCGCCTCGACGGAAGCTCCACTACCAACCTTCTTCCTCAGGAATGATGATGTCGGAGCCATAGAACCTCTCCAAAACCTTGGCCAATACCCCTCAAAACCCTTACCGAAGCCCTCTCTCAAGTTTGGGAAAAGATGGAGAAAGGAAAACCAAAATCGGGGCTGAATCGGCTTTAAATAAGGTTGGAATCGGGCAACTCCACGGGCGTGGATGCTACACGCGCCCGTGCGGAATTTCCACATGGGCGTGGATAATTTCCACACGCCCGTGTGGATTCTCTGTTTCTCTGATTTCTCGGCCGGCTGTGAACAGTGTTGCTACAGTGTTGCTACATTGCTCTTCTACAGTCTTCGACCTGAATAACTTCCCAATTCCATACTTTCATCGGGGTAACGCAAACGGGCACACGTTCACGTCTTGAATCACTTGCTTATTCAATGATATACATGTTGGTGGAGCTCTTGTTCTTATATGCATAGGTCGGAATGCTCGAGTGTGACTGCCTTTGTGCCCCTCCAAATGGATGTGCTCACTCGAATGCAAGGAGGTTGGCACACATTCTATCATCTCACACATGTCCTATGTCTTCGCGTTTGAACTTTAGCAAGATCTCCTCCAAAATAAGTGCATTATGATCCACATTGGCCTATTTCCTTCATACTCGGCCTCACAGCCCTACCTGCGTAAAAGTAACATAAAAAACACACATATTAATGTAAAAAACCTGAGAAAAGTAATGCTCAACATAAAGAATGAACGCTTCACATTCATATCGCACAAGCACTTATCAATCATTCATAAAAGAGCTACGGATTTCTCCTTAGTGTAGCACTTAGCATGGAAACAATGGATTAAATCTCAAAATTAGCCAAGCATGGAATTAACAAGTTGTCATCCAACATACATGATAAAACCCCCCAAGGTTCACGAACACCCGGTGGCCTTGGGGGTCTAGTGTGTCATCATCCCACAACAAGCAATACAAACAAACAAAACATGAAACAAAAGCATAAATGACACTCCCTAGATGAAATGGTGAAGGAGGAGGTGAAGAATGTGCTGAATGACACTTTCCCCACCAAAGGAGCGCCAAATGACACTTCCTCTAGCCGTGGGTCTCCTTCCTTCAAAACATGGTAAATCTCCCCTTGAATGATGTTGCCTTCCTGCCTTGAGAGTCTTGGACCTTGGGCTTAAATGATCTTCTAGCTTCCTTGCCCTTCTTCTCCTTCCCAAGGTCACCCAAAATCTCCCAAGTGATCTCCCCAAAGTCGGCCAAGAAAAGGTCCAGCCAAAAGTCCCCTTTTTCTGCCCTAAAAGTTGGTATTTATAGCCCCCGAGGCATACAGGTCATATGGGGGTTGTATGGGGGTCGTATAGCACCCAAAAACCCTAGATTCGCGATCCATACGGGGTGCACACGGCTCCCATACTGGGTAGTATGAAAATCTGGGCAGACACTCCAAATCAATCCACTGCTACAATGCATACGGCCCCCATACTGGGTAGTATGGAGGTAGTATGAAATTTCTGTTTTCTTCTCTTTTCGCCCAAATGATATTTTCTTGTTCTCCATGGCTTCCTTGTGCCCTACAAAGCAAATAATAGATGATTAAGCACAAAACGGGCATCAAACCTCACAAAATACATGCAAAGTGAATACGACAAGGTGGCCAAGGTGAGTAGGGCGTTACTCGAAGATGCCATACATCGTATAAATATCGGCTTGAGTCACAACCCCCTTGCTATCGGTCCGGCCGCAAATGGATCGAGCAATCAAAGCATGAATGAATCTGTGTGCCGGGTCAATCATGCGTGAGGCCTTTCGTGTTTGATCATCACCCGCCAAAGTTGCTTCGTCCCACTCCACTTGGGAGATCAAGCTTAAGACGCTTACCGGGCATGGAGTTGATAAACTCATCATCATAAATCCCCAAGTACTTGGCAAGATCCAAGTGGTGAATAGTACGCTTTCATCCAAAAGCTTGAAAACGGATGGTGATAATTTTCCTATTCCATATGGAATCTCCATCTTGTTGTGACTAAAATGTACTCAAAACCTCCAAGGTTAATTGACGAAAGGTTGGCTCGTTTATGGCAAAAAGCTTGTCCCAAAAATTTTTTGATGGCCATTCCATTACTTGACTTGTAATCCCAAGGTTCTCCACAAGTCCCCACTCAAGGTAGCACAATGTTCCAAATGGTTTTGTTTTCAGTAGATCATATCTCTCTCGATGATGGGATAACTTTGTTAATTGCTTTGAGGCGAGCCGTTTTGTGTTAGGCATCCCTACAATGAAGATAAACTTTGTTCAAGCTCATAGGGATACAAGATAAAGCAAAATAAAATGCTAGAGGTAGAGGAAACACATGAAAAATCAAATTTTTAGCGTCATACGGCCGTATGGGGGCCGTATGGTCACTATTCATGCGGCAAGAGTCTCCCCTATATTCAAAGCATCGAAAATTGTTTACATAAAATTGAAGGAAAATTCATCCATGACATTCACTTCATTCAAACCAAGAAAAATGCTAAAGAAATCCCACACAAAATCTCCAAGAATGCCCAAGAAATGAGAAAGATAAAACTAGGGCATAGAAAAAGCATACCGACCAAATCTTGAGAAAACAAGCTTTAAACTTGGGGAAAACCACTAGATCTACATCTCAAATGGATGAGGAGAAGATTTAGGAGGAAAAATGAGGAGATTTGGCCAAGAAATGAGCGAGAAAGAAGAGAGAAAATCGGTGGAAAAAGAGAGAAAAGAACATAATGGAAGAAAGAGAGAGAGAGAGAGATTACATGCGCCAAAAACTTGATTTCTTCCACGCAAGTGTACGGGATCGCCAAGTAATACCTCGTGTGAAGACACGAGGATTGTATTCCACGTTGCTAAGGATCTCCTATTACTCCTTCTTGAGCTATTATCTAGCCTAAGATCTCAAATGATGGATTTTTACTCTACTAGATGTAATTAAAGGTAAAACGAGATTATGACAAAATTAGAGAGAACAAGCAATAAGCAAGCAAGAAAATCAATGAGAAGCAAAGGCCTATGGATGAGGATCCCCTTCAGGGGTTATCATGCAACATGGATGATGATCTAAAGATGCAAGGGTAAAATGGACCATAAGATTCCAAGATTAGAACAACCCCAATTTCTCGGCGATTGAACCCTAATCCCATACGAACATAGATAGGAATTTCTTCCAAATCTACATTCCTACGATTGCATTGAGTATGAGGAAATCTCACTTAGGATTAAACCTACTCTTCTTCGGATTAAACCTACATGGAGGGCTACCAAACACCCGATTTCTCGGCGTGATGATACAAGCATCCCCTTTTAATCCATTCATGACCTAATACATGCGAGCAAGTTACATCTACATGCATCATTCATAAAAGAGCTACGGATTTCTCCTTAGTGTAGCACATAGCATGGAAACAATGGATTAAATCTCAAAATTACCCAAGCATGGAATTAACAAGTTATCATCCAACATACATGATAAAACCCCCCAAGGTTCACCAACACCCGGTGGCCTTCGGGGTCTAGTGTGTCATCATCCCACAACAAGCAATACAAACAAACAAAACATGAAACAAAAGCATAAATGACACTCTCTAGATGAAATGGTGAAGGAGGTGGTGAAGAATGTGCTGAATGACACTTTCCCCGCCAAAGGAACGCCAAATGACGCTTCCTCTAGCCGTGGGTCTCCTTCCTTCAAAACGTGGTAAATCTCCCCTTGAATGATGTTGCCTTCTTGCCTTGAGAGTCTTGGACCTTGGGCTTTTGAATAATCTTCTAGCTTCCTTGCCCTTCTTCTCCTTCCCAAGGTCGCTCAAAATCTCCCAAGTGATCTCCCCAAAGTCGGCCAAGAAAAGGTCCAGCCAAAAGTCCCCTTTTTCTTCCCTAAAAGTTGGTATTTATATCGCCTGAGGCATACAGGTCGTATGGGGGTCGTATAGCAACCAAAAACCCTAGATTCGCGATCCATACCGGGTGCATACGGCCCTAATACTGGGTAGTATGGAAATCTGGGCAGACATTCCAAATCAATCCGTTGCTACAGTGCATACGGCCACCATACTGGGTAGTATGGGGGTAGTATAAAATTCTTGTTTTCTTCTCTTTTCGCCCAAATGATATCTTCTTGTTCTCCATGGCTTCCTTGTGCCCTACAAAGCAAATAATAGATGATTAAGCGCAGAACGGGCATCAAACCTCACAAAATATATGCAAAGTGAATACGATATATGCATGAAAACATCTACATTTAGACACTTATCAGTAAAATTCTTGAAGGACTTGTTGACCAACAAGAGGAAGTTAGAGGAGAGTGCTTCAGTGATTTTAGATGCATCTTGCTCGGCGGTATTGCAAAAGAACATGAGAAACAAGAAGAAAGACTAGGGATGCTTCATCATTCCCTGTAATATTGGTAATCTTGGTGAAAAAATGGCATTGGCGGACTTAGTGGACAGTATCAACGTCATGCCATACACCTTCTTTTAGAAGCTAGGCTTGGGTGAGCCTAGGCCCACTCGGATGACTTTGCAATTGGCGGGTCGAACGGTGTGACATCCGAGGCGTATTATTGAAGATGTGCTTATGAAGGTGGACGTCGATGAGGATGCGGATGTACCCTTGATACTTGGGAGGCCATTCATGCAGACTTCCAAAGCATTAATTGACATGGACGGCGGAGAGCTAACATTGAGAGTTGGAGATGACAAGCTCACATACCGCCTTGCTGAAGCCATGAGGCAATCTCTTGATTTCGATGATAATTTGTAGTTTCTAGACACTGCTAATGAGATTATTGATGAATACATGCAAGAAATGTTCAACTCGGATCCATACAAAGGTTTGTTCAACCAAGAGGAGGACAAAGAAGAAGTTATGATATTTGGTTCGATGGAAGAAGTACCATCTACTCCAGGGATCTTGAAGAAGGTACTCCGGAAGATGAACAGGGCTAGGAGATGACACCGGAAACGCTCTATGGCTGTTAGAGTCGTTCGTGAATCAAACAAATTGGTTGAACTATTTCTAGGTGGTCCTAAGCCGGATAATTAATCCTCTACCTTCAAGAGACATTGCTCATCATGCTTCCAAGCCATAGGTAAGAGGGCAACCTTCATCTATGAACCCCCGTGAGGTAAGACAAGGTACGCCAATCTAAGTGATGTTAAACAAGCGCTTCTTAGGTGGTAACCCAAGTGTTACTATTTTTTTAGTTTGGTAGTTTACTTTATTTCCATGAATAAATTGTTGAGTGTTGGTGTCTTGATGTTTAGATACTTGGGCTTCGTTTTTATTGTGGATTTTGAATTTTTATCGTGTGTTTTCATGTGGATTTGGAGAAGTTGGGTCATTTGAGTTATTTTTCATGTTTTTCACTGGTATAAATTGCATAGTAGGGTGGGCTATGAGTGTGTAAACATGTTTAGAAATTTTCTGCAGAGCGTGCAGAATTTTCTAAGGCAACCATAGAAAACGCACGGGCGTGTGGAATTTTCGCACGCCCGTGGATTTGTACTGTGAGCTCATCCAAAGAAAGCACAGGGGCATAGACTCACCCCTGTTAATGACCTTTCGATAAACACACGCCCGTGGGTAATTTCCGCATGAGCATGCATTTTCCTGCAGAGACTTGGCAGATTATCCTGAGAGCACACAGGGGCATGGACTCGCCCCTGTGGGCGACCTTGTGAACATTGCACTGGCGTGGATAATTTTCGCACGCTCGTGCGAGACTCTGCAGGCAAGCTCTCTCCATCGTGAGAAGACACAGGGGTGTGCACTTGCCCTTGTGAGTTTGGTCTGTGAATGTCCATGCCCGTGCAGAATTTCAGCATGGGCATGCGGAACACTTAGCAATTTTTCTCGAATGTCCAGAGAAGCCACAGGGGCGTGCGGCTGCCCCTGTGGGTCGGATGCACGGCCGTGGGTATTTTTTGCACGCCCGTACGAGAGCATTCAGAGAGACAGTGAGTGTTTTCCTGAGAGTGCACAGGGGTGTGCGCTTGCCCCTGTGATGTTCTCCTGTGGAGGCGCATGGGCGTGGGTAAATTCCGCACGCCCGTGTGGATGTACAGAATGCCAAGAGGCGCGAGTTCTTTTTAAAGGCTTGTTATTCTCTTCATCCTTATAATCTCTATTGGTCTTATAGCTCTCGTATGCTGTTTCCCGACCTCGTATTGCCGATTTTGAAGGATTTTTGTTTGGTTTTCCGGCGGATTCAAAGTTTCCTCATCTCAACTCGTTAGTAAGCCCTATCTTTGGTTTTCTTCTTCAATTCATGATTTTCATCAATGAAACTAGTTAATAATGCTTTGTTTCTTCAATTAGATTGATTATATATGTCTAGAACCAAGTTAAAAGCTATGTAAGGGTGTATTTGTGGAGGTTTGAGGCGTGGCAGGGCGTTTGTTCACGGCCCGTGGATCCACAAGGGCGTGCTGGAAATTTCGCTCGATCATGTGGATTTCTTCAGCATTACTTAATTAACTTGTTTGATCAATTCTTTTTCAACTTTTACAGATTATGCCACCTCGGTCAAAGAAACAAGCCGAGAAATGGCCACGTGAGTCATCTCCTGAGCCCGAGGGCATAAGTTTCACTATTCCCGAGCATCAGTCTCGTTTGGAGCATTTGTCGAGGTTTCAGTTCAGACAAACTTGACTCCTGGACACATGTATACTAAGAGATCTACAGCAGGGAGATGATTTTAGGTGGGTGGTTGGAGGTAGTTATTGTTGATTAGGGAGGCACCCATCCGTGAGCTCACACTTGAGGTCCTGTCGTCGTTCGAGTTCGATAGATCTTACGCGAGTTTCGACAGTCTTGACGCCATTCAATTCAGAGCACTTGGACATCACCAGAGCATGATTATCACAGAGTTTTCAGTGCGGCTTGGTTTATACGAGGACGCATTCACAGACACTGAGGAGTATTCTCAGTTACCGACTGATTATCCTAGAGCTTTGACCCCGCAGAGAGCTTACAGAACATTGTGTGGTCAGGGTCAGTACGAGGCATGGGTGTCCAAGGCCACGTGCCTTTCCCGACCTGCATACAAATATCTACATGCCATCATGAGCAGGTCGGTGAATGGCCATGGTGACAGCACTGGCATTCTAAGCTAGCAGGAGCTTTTGTATTTGTATTCGATGGTGTAGCGCATATTGATTCATCTAGGGAACATCGTTACAGAGTACATTCGACATCAGAGGCATTATGCCAGATTGGGAGCGATTTTCTCAGGCCCCAACATTACGTGATTAGTTCTTGGCATGGGTCTCTTGGACGCGATTCGACGGGCTGAGAAGGCGAGTACACCTGCTCCCCTGAGCCTAGAGACGATGAGGTTGATGGGCATGGTCCGCAAGGTTCGGACAGAGGTCTGCGCTTTAGTTCTACCAGCTCCAGAGATAGCTGAGGATAAGGATGATGAGGCTGAGGCATCTCAGCCTACCCCTGAGCCTCAGCCAGCACTGATGGAGACTGAGGCACCTCCTATGACAGAGGACCCATCCCCAGTGCGCATGTTTTTAACATCTTGAGCCCAGGATCACTTTGAGAGGCTCGAGAGCGCTGTGGGGGTGATACGGATAGATGTAGCTGAGGCCTGAGCACAGATTGCTGATATTAGGGTTGCGCATACCGCACAGTATACAGAGTTTATGGCATGTTTTGACATATTATAGCATATCTTAGAGCGAGACGTCACCTCAAGATTTGTCCTGCCACCGATGACTCCGCAGGCCCCCTATACTTCTCTGGCACCTCCATTCCCTATTCAAGCACCGGTTGACCCACTGTGTACTTTTTCACTAGCAGCAGTAGCAGCGGAGCAAGAGGACGACACCAACACTTGATTTTATTTTCCACACTTTTATTACTTTGGCATTTTTATTTTGGACTTGTATACTCAGAAAGGACTTTCCTTCTGAGTTTATTTTCATTTTGTTATCTCGAGTTGCATTCATTGCTTTATCTTTTATATACTCAAATTGTTTTTGTTTTTATTGAGCTTTATTGAACCCCCTTGTGTATGCGTGCAGATGGGGAATTGAGACTTTGTCATGGGCACGGCCAAGGTGCTTCGGCACTTGGCCGTGTGAGCTTCACAACCCGTCGGAACATTACTCCAAAAGATTTAGCTTCATCAAATGCAACACTAGGAGTCAGGGGAGTATTATTTTGATTGCTTCTCCCACATCTGAATTTAATTGATATACTATGAGTGAGCTTGCATGTGTACATTGGGGACAGTGTACAACTTAAGTGTGGGGGGAGGGGAGAGTTTCATAGTGCACACATCTCTTTTATAGTAATTTTGATTGATATACATGCTCATATAGCCAATGGCGGTTCACCTTAGTTGCATCAATTGTATTCTTGAGTTTAGGAGAATTTTTAACATTGAATGTCTTCATGTTCTAGTTTTTGCATGAATTTTTATGAATTTTTGGTCGATTGACAATTGTTGCACTACTCATTCTTTAAACTCTTTTATTAACTCATGTTCGATGTTAAAGGGACTAGTTATAGTTGTCTTTTATGATTAATTCTGAAAAAAAAGGAAAAATGAAAAAGAAGGAACAAAAATAGTTTCATTTTTTAATTATGCTTGTTGGGTGGAAAGACCTACCACCTATGAAGTATGAAGCTACTCTCATAAGCCAGATACTAGTTATGCCCTAATGAGAGAAAGAGCTATCTCATAGGATGAGTGAAAGCTACCACTCCGGTAGAAAGAGCTACCACCTCGAAAGTGTGAAAGCCACCTTAGCCGCCGCTTTGGAAAAGGCTACCTTAGAGGATGTGTGAAGCTACTACCATCTTTGAAATTTTTGTTACTTCTTGTAGATAAATAAGTCCCTTGTACTTATAATATTGAGGATTATACTTTGGGTTGTTTTGAGTGAGTGGACACACTTATACGATTTCGGGTTTGTTGTCCTTTTTTATTTAAGTTTTTAGCTAGAGCATTATTTTTAGTATTTAGTCTTGAAATTTTCCTTACTTGTAGAATGCTCTCTTTGTATGCTTTAGTGAACGTAAGGCCAAGAACTTCCAATAATTCCTTCATCTATGCACATAATGTTTTAATTTTTGCTTGAGGACAAGCAAAAGCTTAAGTGTGGGGAAGATTGATAAGTGCTTGTGCGATAATAATGCGAAGCATTCTTTCTTTATGTTGAACATTACTTTTCTCGGGTTTTAACGCTAATATGTGTGTATTTATGTTACTTTCATCTAGGTAGGGTTGTGAGGCTGATTATGAGAGAAAGAAGCCAATGTGGATCGTAATGCACCAATTTGGAGGAAATCTTGCAAAGGTTCAAACGCGAAGACATAGGTCGGGTTCGAGATGTGGGAATGTGTGCCAACCTCCTTGTATTCGAGTTAGCACAACTATTTGGAGGGCACAAGGGCAATCACATTCAAGCATTCCGACTTATGAATATAGAACAAGGTCTCCACTAACATGTCCGTTATTGAAAAAGCAAAGCGATCCACGACGTAAACGTGTGCCCGTTTGCGTTACCTCGATGAATGCATTGATTCAGGAGTATTTCGGGCCAGTACTATAGCAGGGTATTGTAGAAAGTGTTGTAGTAAAAATTACTATAGTAGCACTGTTCACAGTCGGCCGAGAAAACAGAGAAAACAGAGAATCCACACGGGCATGTGGAAATCCATGG
This sequence comes from Dioscorea cayenensis subsp. rotundata, assembly GCF_009730915.1. NCBI lineage: Eukaryota > Viridiplantae > Streptophyta > Magnoliopsida > Dioscoreales > Dioscoreaceae > Dioscorea > Dioscorea cayenensis. The sequence continues at coordinate 18,708,460 of NC_052480.1, read as the reverse complement.
GGGCGTATGGATTCCTGATTCCGGCCCTTTAAAAGCCGATTTTAGCCGCAATTTCAGTATTCTTTTCTCCATCTTTTTCCCAACTTGAGAGAGTGAAGTGGCTAGGGTTTTGAGAGGTATTGGCTAGGGACTTAGAGAGGTTCTATGGCTCCAACATCGCGCTCCATTTGGAAGAAGGTTTAGTGGGAGAGCTTTCATCGGCACCGATCCGATGAGGTGTATCCTAGGCCGGACAAAGGGACCCTTGCGATGAGTAAAACCCCCAAGTGGGTTTCTATGGATTCTTTGCTTTTACATTCAATTTCATTGATTGTATCTAGCTACATGGAGAGTTAAACCCCCAAGTGGGTACTTGGGTATTTTGTGAACCCTAGGATGTATTCGTTTCATTGAATCTCTTTATTATGCTTTCAATTAATTGATGTTTATTGTGAGTTATAACCTTAAATGCTCGATTGTTTGAATACTCCCCTAGAGTGACACTAGGGTTGAAAGTTCTTGTTGGTAACCCATGTGAGTGAGTTATACACCATGAGAGTTAGACAAAGCTAGATTGGAGAGGGTTGAGAAGGGTGAGTCAAGAGGTAGGAGAGCGTCCCTTTTCCCCTCCGTTGTGATTTATTCTACCTCCATTTCCTTGAGTTCTTTGCAGTTATAGTAGAGTGAATGGGCTAAGGGATGACCTTCCGATGGGGCTTAGTTGCGGGTGTAACGGAGTGAAGCGTAGAAGTGATCTTAGCATCTAGGGCTTAATTGTGGCTAGGAACCTTCCACCTTGACCAAAGGGTTAGGTCTACAACTAGGAAGAGTATTTATCACTTGGAATCCTAGAGCTTATTGCAATTCTATACGAGTACGAAGTTTAGAGGTTATCCAATTTCTCCTCCGGGACATGTATAGAGTTAGGCATGGTTGACCTTAGATTTGGGACCATGCATTTAAGGATCTCCACGACTAGCTGTTGCATTAGTTAGGAAGCATAATAAAGGGTTCTTGCACTTGAAATGATTGTTCTAGGCAAAACATATTCCGGGTACCCAATTTATATTGATTGTCTTACCTTCTCCTTTACTTGTGCTCTCTTTCTTATTGCTTTTACTTTTGTTATTTGATATCTTGTGACACATATCACTATTTATCTTTCACATAGTTAAGAAGCAATTTAAGTGTCTTTACTTCCTTCTCTCTATGGATACAATGTGGAATTATTACTTCGATGACCCCGTGCACTAGCGGGACTTACGCAAAGGGCGTTCGTTATGTTTTTGGCGCCGTTGCCGGGGAGTAGGCGTCGAGAGATACTTTACACTTTGTTTTCTTAGCTATTCATTCATTCATTCTATTTCATATCTTCTTATTCTATCATCTTTCTGATTTCTTTTTCTTTCTTTTTGGGTGCAGCTATAGGTTATAACCCGTGGGAACCCCTCTATATTGATTGAAGGAAATCCTGAGCTCGAATGTACACTTAGAAGAAAAGGGAAAGATCCGGTACAAGAATTGTCTAATCTAGCTGATTTGGAAGTAGAACAGTCTTAAAACATGGCAGAACAGAATGAGCAACTGCAGACATTATCCGATTATACCAGACCTTCAGTGTTGGGGACACAATGGAGTATTGTGCGTCCCTCGATTACTGCTCAGAACTTCTAGCTGAAGCCGGCATTCATCCACATGTTGAAGCAATCCGCACATTTCTATGGTTTGGCCGATGAGGATCCAAACTGTCATATAGAGAGCTTTCTCGAGGTGTGTGATATGCGGAAGATAAATGGAGTAACGGATGATGCCATCAAGTTGAGAGCCTTCCCATTTTCCCTAAAGGGGAGAGCGAAGCAGTGGCTATACTCATTATCTAGAGCATCTGTTACCACATGGGAGGACATGGTAGAAGCTTTCCTTGCCCGTTATTTCACTCCCGAAAATTCCACAAAGCTTAGGAATGAGATCTTGTCCTTTGTACAGTTGTAATTGGAGTCTCTATTTGAGACATGGGAAAGGTTCAAGAAGCTCTTGAGAAAGTGCCCGCAATACGTATTCCCAGAGTGGATGATTGTTCAAACATTTTACAATGTTTTGAATCTGAGTACAAGGCAACTCTTGGATGCGGCAACAGGAGATACCTTAGGTAGCATGACCAGCGGTGAGTCCCATCAATTAATTGAAGAAATGGGGTTAAACAGCTACCAATGTAATACTAGGAAGAAGAAGAAGGTGGGCAGTCTCCATGAAATAGATGCAATAACTTCATTGGCAGCTCAAGTGGAAACATTGAGTAAGAAGTTAGATCTTCTAACTTCTAATAGAATGGCGGCCATGACTACTTGCACCGGGTGTAGTGGATGACATGCTACCTCCGATTGCCCAATCTCTATTGGTGATACATCTTCAGTTGAGAACATTGATTTTGTGGGTAATACAATGAGGAACCAAGGGAACCCATACAGGAACACCTACAATCCAGGTTGGAAGAATCATCCCAATTTCTCGTGAAGCAACCAAGGTCCATAAAAGGCCATGGAGCCACTTGGTTTCCAACAATAACAAGTCCCAAACATGGAAAACAGAGTTTCAAGTTTAGAGACCCAAATGATCGATTTGAAGAAGGCCTTGACTACGTTAGTGCAGTCATCGGATACAAGGTTTCAATGAGTTGAGGCTACACTTCTCAACCATACCGCCTCTTCGCATAATCTTGAAAATCAAGTGGGGCAGATTGTAAAGTCCTTATCGGAAAGGCCACAACGAAGCTTGCCGAGTAATACCGAGACCAATCCTAGAGAGCATGTGAAGGCGATCACTTTGAGAAGTGGTGGTGAGATTAAAGGTAGGCTTCCGAGTGAGAAGCAAATGAACACGCACCCGTGGTTATAGAGGTCGAGGAGGGAACAACCAAAGAGAAGGATGTGGTACCCTAACCTTTCAAACCAAGAATCCCTTATCCCTCTAGACTGAAGAATGACCAAGCGGGATGAACAGTACAAGAACTTCCTAAGTTTGTTCAAGCAACTCCACATCAATATTCTTTTTATTGAGGTATTGGCTCAAATGGCTAAGTATGCAAAATTTTTGAAGGACTTGTTGACTAACAAGAAGTTAGAGGAGAGTGCTTCAGTGATTCTAGATGTTTCGTGCTTGGCGGTTTTGCAAAAAGAACATGCCGAACAAGAAGAAAGACCCGGGAAGCTTCATCATTCCGTGCAATATTGGCAATCTAGGTGAAGAAATGGCATTGACACACTCAGGGGCCAGTATCAATGTCATGCCATACACCTTCTTTCAGAAGCTAGGCTTCAGCGAGCCTAGGCCTACTCGGATGACTTTGCAATTGGCGGACCAAACGGTGAGACATCCAAGGGGCATTATTGAAGATGTGCTTGTCAAGGTGGACAAGTATATTTTTTCGGTTGACTTTGTAGTGCTAGACATCGATGAGGATGTGGATGTACCCTTGATACTTGGGAGGCCGTTTTTGTGGATTTCCAAAGTATTGATTTGACATAGACGGTGGAGAGCTAACATTGAGAGGTGGAGATGACAAGGTCACATACCGCCTTGCTGAAGCCATGCGGCATTCTATTGATTTTGATGATACTTTGTATTTTCTAGACACTACTGATGAGATTATTGATGAATACATGCAGGAAATGTTCAACCCGGATCTATACGAAGGTTTGTTTGACCAAGAGGAGGGCATGGAAAGAAGTAATGATGTTTAGTTCGATTTAAGAAGTACCATTTACCCCGGGGATCTTGAAGAAGGTGCTCCGGAAGATGAAGAAGGCGAGGAGACGCCACCGGAAATGCTCCAACGCTGTTGGAGACGTGTGTGAACTAAACAAGGATGGTTGAACCATTGCTAGGTGGACCCAAGCCCAATAATTTACCCTCTATCTTCAAGAGACTTTGCTTATCATGCTTCGAAGCCATGGGTAAGAGGGCTACCTTCATCTATGAACCCCCGTGATGTAAGACAAGGTACGTCAAGCTTAGTGACGTTAAACAAGCACTTCTTGGAAGACAACCGAAGTGTTTAATGTTTTCTTAGTTGGTTAGTTTAGTTTGTTTGCACGAATAAATTGTTGAGTGTTGGTGTCTTAATTTTTAGATACTTTTGCTAAGATATTATGGTTTGTTTTGAATCATCATCGTGTGTTTTCATGTGGATTTGGCGAAATTGGGTTGTTTGAGCTATATTTCATGTTTTCCACTGGTATAAATTGCATAATAGGGTAGGCTCTGAGTGTGTAAACATGTTCAGAAATTTTCTGTAGAGCCTTCATAGTTTTCTAGGGCATCCAGAGAAAACACACGGGTGTGTGGAATTTCCGCACGCCCGTGGATTTGTACTGCGAGCTCATCTAGAGAAGACACAGGGGCGTGGACTCACCCCTGTGAGCGACCTTGTGATAAACGCACGCCCGTGGGTAATATCCAGACAGGGCGTGCATTTTCCTGCAGAGTCTTGGCATATTATCCCGAGAGCATACACGGGCGTGACTCGCCCATGTGGGTGAACTTGTGAAAACCGCACGGGCGTGAGTAATTTCTGTACGCCTGTACGAAACTCTGTAGAGGAGCTCTCTCCATCCGTAGAAGCCACAGTCGCATGGGGCTGCAACGTGAGTTGGGCCTGTGAATGTCCAAGCCCGTGCGGACATTCACTTGGAAATTTTTCTTGAATGTCAAGAAGCCACAGGGGCGTGCGGCTGCCCCTGTGGGTCGGGCACACGGCCGTGGGTATTTTTTACACGCCCGTCGAGAGCGTTCAGAGATAGTGAGGGTTTTCCCAAGAGCATACAGGTGCATGCACTTGCCCCTGTGATGTTCTCCTGTGGAGGCACACGGGTGTGGGTAATTTTTGCACGCCCGTGTGGATACGCAGAATTCCAAGAGGCGTGAGTTTTTCTTTAAAATCTTTGCAAAATCTCTTCTTCTTTATCTCCAACCACCCGAAAACCACTCCTGATCAGTCTCGCGGCCTCTCATCACTGTTTTAGAGGGATTTCAAGCTAATTTTCACGCCGAATTCAAAGTTTTCATACCCTTTTCATCGGTAAACCTTTTTATCCCTCTTCCATTCGCCATTTCTTATTTTTAATGGATTAAAAGCCTTGAGTCATGTCAATTTGCACTGTATAATGCTTTACGCATATTAGAAAGCATTTAACCATGCTTTAAAGTTCTATTTTTGGAGAATTAACATGTACCCGTGCGGTTTTTACACTCTGCAGATGATAAGTGCTTATGTGATATGAATGCGAAGCATTCTTTCCTTATGTTGAGCATTGCTTTTCTCAGGTTTTTACACTAATATGTGTGTTTTTATGTTACTTTTATGCAGGTAGGGTTGTGAGGTCGAGTATGAAGGAAATAAGCCAATGTGGATCATCATGCACCTATTTTGGAGGAAATCTTGCTAAGGTAAAAACGCGAAGACATAGGTCGATGTGAGATGCTAGAGTGTGTGCCAACCTCCTCGAATTCGAGTTGGCACATCCATTTGGAGGGGCACAAAGGCAGTCACACTCGAGCATTCTGACTTACGCACATAGAACAAGAGTTTCACCAACGTGTACACCATTGAAGAAGCAAGTTATCCACGACGTGAACGTGTGCCCGTTTGCGTTACCCCGATGAAAGTATGGAATTGGGAAGCTATTCAGGCTGAATACTGTAGCAGAGCACTTCAGCAACACTGTAGCATATATTGTAGCAACACTGTTCACAGCCGGCCGAGAAACTAGAGAAACAGAGAATCCAGACGGGCTTGTGAAAATTATCCACGCCCGTGTGGAAATTCTACACGGGCGCATGGAGCATCTACGCCCTTGTAGTCGCTCGATTCGAGCCCTATTTAAAGCCGATTCAGCCCCGATTTTGGTATTCTTTTCTCCATCTTTTCCCCAACTTGAGAGAGGGCTTCGGCTAGGGTTTTGAGGGGTATTGGCCAAGGTTTTGGAGAGGTTATACGGCTCCAACATCGTCATTCCTTAGGAAGAAGGTTGGTAGGGGAGCTTCCGTCGAGGCGTATCCTATACCGGACGAGGGAATCCTTGGACGACGAGTAGAGGACTCTCCACAAGACCATCGACACGACTATCGAGGGAGTTTCTTTATGAATTTATTGCTTTTACATTCTATTTCTTTGATTGTACTTAGCTCCACGGAGAGCTAAACCACTAGTGGGTACTCGGGTATTGTCAACCCTAGGATGTATTTGTTTCTTTGAACCTCTTTATTATGCTTTCAATAAATTGATGTTTATTGTGAGTTCCAACCTTGAATGCTTGATTGTATGAATATTTCCCCTAGAGTGACACTAGGGTTGAGAGTTCTTGTTGGTAACCTTTTGAGTGAGTGGCACACCATGAGTGTTATACAAAGCTAGGTTGGAGAGGGTTGAGAGGGTGAGTCGAGAGGTACAGGAGCGTCGCCTTTCCCCTCCGGTGTAACAGAATGTACTTCCATTCCTTGAGTTCTTTGTGGCTATAATAGAGTGAATGGTCTAAGGGATGAACTTCCACTGGGGCTTAGTTGCGCATGCAACGGAGTGAAGCGTTGAGGTGATCTTAGTATCTAGGGCTTAATTGTGGTTAGGGACCTTCCACTTGGACCAAAGGGTTAGGTTTATAATTAGGAAGAGATTTATCACTTGGAATCCCTAGAGCTCATTGCAACTCCATGCGAGTGCGAGGTGTTGAGATTGTTCGATTTCTCCTCCGGGACATGTATAGAGTTAGGCATAGTTGACCTTAGATTTGGGACTATGTAATTAAGGAATTCCACGACTCACCATTGCATTGATTAGGAAGCATAATAGAGGGTTCTTGTACTTGAAACAATTATCCTAGGTGGAGCATTATCCGGGTACCCCATCTTTATCGATGGCCTTACCCCTTTCTTTACTTTTGCTCCATTTCTTGTTGCTTTTATTGTTGAGAATTGAATCATTATCACACTCATTATCATTGATCTTTCACATAGATAAGAATTGAATTAAGTATTTTTATTCCCTACTCCCTGTGGATTCGATACCCGCTCACCCGGGATTATTACTTCAACAAACCCGTGCACATGTGGGATATACGCAAGGGGACATTGTCAGCAAATCCACACAGGCGTGGGTAATTTCCACAAGCCCATGTGGAATTCTGCAGTATGCTGTTTATGAGCTTCTTTGATCATTTCTTCATCTTCTATCACAGGTATGACACCGCGCTCGAAGAAGCAAGAGGGTAAGCATCCTAGAGAAGTCTCACCTGAGTTAGCACATATCGAATTCTCAAATCCCGAGCTTCAGGCTCGATTTGAGCGACTATCGAGACTCAGGTTTGGGCAGTCCAGGTTCATGGACGTGGGTATATTGAGTGAGGTCCAGCGAGATGACGAGCTGGCTAGTGAGATTGACGCATTGATGGCCGTGGGAAGCTGGAGAAGATTATTGACGATACGAGAGCCAGTTATCCGGTTAGTGACACTAGAGGTACTAGCATCATTTGAGTTCGGGTAGCTATACGAGGGATTTGACATCATTGATGTCATCCAATTCAGAGCATTTGGACATCATTTCACCATGAGTGTCACAGAATTTTTAGTGCGTATAGGCTTGTATGATGAGGTATACACAGATACCGAGGAGTATGGACACTTGCCAATAGATTACCCTGGCACCTTGACCCCACATCAAGCTTACCAAGCCTTATGCAGTGTGGGGCAGTATGAAGTGGGAGTGTCTATGGCCACATGCTTATACCGGCTGAGCTATAGGTATCTATTCTCTATTCTTAGTAGATCTGTGGATGGCCGAGGGGACAATACAGGTGTGTTGAGTCAGTGGGGGTTACTTTATTTGTATTCCATGGTCCGGAACATGCTGATTCACTTGGGGCATATTGTGGCCCACTATCTGCAATATCAGGGCCAGAATGGAAGAGTGGGAGTATTGTTTGCTGGTCCGTACATCACTTGGCTTATTCTGGGGATGGGTCTCGTGGATGCCGTTTAGGATGCCGAAAAGGCAGTTATTCCATCTCCTCTTGGACCCGATACTCTCAAGATGATGGGAGTAGTGCGTAGATTTGGTCCCGGAGTTCATATTCTAGTTACATCCATCACTGAGAGCGCCGAGGGTAGAGGGGATGCAGCGGGAGATTCCGCACCAACGGCGACCGAGACCTCAGGGTGCCTAGGTACCCTTTAGGAGCCTATGATAGTATTTAGAGGCTCGAGATCACTGTGAGTGTACTCTTGTCTGAGATCATCAAGATTCAGGCAATATAGTCAGCACATTACACCGAGATGGTTGCCCGTTTCGACGCGTTATAGGAGCTACTGATGGACACACCCCCGGCCCCTCCACCGTCACCATCACCACCTCTGCCAGCGCCCTTTAATCTAGCACTAACAGCAGCAGCGGAGCCAGACCGTGACACCGACACTTGATTTATTTCCTTTCATTTTATCACTCCTTCATTTCTATTTTGGACTTGTACACTCAGAAAGGACTTTCCTTCTGAGTTTATTTTCATTTTGTTGGCTTGAGTTGTATTTAGTGCCTTATTTTTTTATATACTCGAGTTGTTTTTTTTTTTTTTATTGAGCTTTACTGAACCTCCTCTTGTATGTATGCAGATGGTCTTATCATCATGGAAATTGAGACTTTGTCATGGCCATGGTCAACGTGCTTCGGCAATTGGCCGTGTGAGCTTCACAACCCATTGGAACAACACTCCCAAGGACATAGCTCCATCAAATGCAATACTAGGAGTCAGGTGAGTATTGTTTTGATTGCTTCTCCCATATATGGTTTTGCTTGATATATATTTTGAGTGAGCTTGCATGTGTACATTGGGACAATGTACATCTTAAGTGTGGGGGGGAGTTTCATAGTGCACACGTCTCTTTTATTCTAGTTTTGATTGATATACATGCTCGAATAGCCAATGGCAGTTGACCTTAGTTGCATTGATTGTATTCTTGAGTTCAGGAGAATTTTTAACATTGAATGACTTCATGCTCTATTTTTTGCTTGAATTTCTAGGAATTTTTGCCCGATTGTCACTTGTTGCACTACTCACTCGTTAAACTCTTTTGGGAACTCGTGTTCGATGTTAAAGGGACTAGTTATAGTTGTTTCTTTTGCTAATTTTGAAAAAAAATGATGACAAGAAGGAACAAAATAGTTTCATTATTTATTCATGCTTGATGGGTGGAAAGAGCCACCACCTATGAAGTATGAAGCTACTCTCATAAGTCAGATACTAGTTATGCCATAATGAGAGAAAGAGCTATCTTATAGGATGAGTGAAAGCTACCACTCCGGCAGAAAGAGCTACCACCTCAAAAGTGTGAAAGCCACCTTAGCGGCCGTTTTGGAAAGGGCTAACTTAGAGGATGTGTGAAGCTACTACCATCTTTAAATTTTTTGTTACTTTTTGTAGATAAATAAGTCCCTTGTACTTAAACTTTAAGGAGTATACCTTGGGTTGTTTTGAGTGAGTTCACACACTTACATGATTTCAGGTTTGTTGTCCTTTTTTATTCAAGTTTTTAGCTAGAGCATTGATTTTTCGTATTTAGTATTAAAATTTCCCTTACTTGTAGAATGCCCTCTTTGTATACTTTGGTGAACCTAAGGCCAAGCACTTCCAACATTTCCTTCATCTATGCATATGATGTTTTAATTTTTTCTTGGGGATAAGAAAAAGCTTAAGTGTCGGGGAGTTTGATAAGTGCTTGTGTGATAAGAACGTGAAGCGTTCTTTCCTTATGTTGAGCATTACTTTTTTCGTAATGCACTTTATGTTTTAATTTATGTTACTTTCACGAAGGTAGGGTTGTGAGGCTGATTATGAGAGAATGAAGCCAATGTGGGTCATAATGCACCAATTTGGAGAAAATCTTGCAAAGGTTCAAACAAGAAGACATAGGTCAGGCTTGAGATGTGGGAATGCGTGCCAACCTCCTCATATTCGAGTTAGCACAACTATTTGGAAGGGCACAAGGGTAGTCACATTCAAGCATTCTGACTTGTGGATATAAAACAAGATCTCCACCAACATGTCCGTTATTGAAGAAGTAAAGCGATCCACGACATAAACGTATGCCCATTTGCGTATCCTCGATAAAAGCATGGATTCTTGGTATTTCGGGGTGGTACTGTAGGAAAAATATCGTAAAAAAATACTGTAGTAGCCCTGTTCATAGCCGGCCGAGAAAATAGGAAAACAGAGAATCCACAAGGGTGTCTGGAATTTCCACATGCCCATGCGAAAAATCCACAAGGGCGCTAACAGGGGCATCTGGATTCCCGATTCCAGCCCTTTAAAAGGCAATTTCATCCCCAATTTCAGCGTTATTTTCTCCATCTTTTCCCTAACTTGAGAGAGGGCTTCGGCTAGGGTTTGAGGGGTATCGGCTAGGGATTTGGAGAGGTTCTATGGCTCTAACATCGTGTACCATTTGGAAGAAGGTTATTGCGAGAGCTTTCATCGGCACCGATCCTGGGAATTGTATCCTAGGCCGGACAAAGGGACCCATGCGACAAGTAGAGGATTCTCCACTAGACCATCGCCATGACCATCGAGGGGGTTTTCTATGGATTCTATGCTTTTACATTCGATTTCATTGATTGTATCTACCTCCAATGAGAGCTAAACCCCCTAGTGTGTACTTGGGTATTTGTGAACCCTAGGATGTATTCGTTTCATTGAATCTCTTTATTATGCTTTTAATTAATTGATGTTAATTGTGAGTTCCAATCTTGAATTCTTGATTGTATGAATACTCCCCTAGAGTGACCCTACGGTTGAGAGTTCTTGTTGGTAACCCGTGTGAGTGAGAGACACACCACGAGAGTTGGACAAAGCAAGGTTAGAGAGGGTTGAGAGGGTGCGTCAAGAGGTAGTAGAGCTCCCCCTTTCCCTCTGGTGTGATTTATTCTACCTCCTTTTCCTTGAGTTCTTTGCAGTCATAGTAGAGTGAATGGGCTAAGGGATGACCTTCCGCTGGGGCTTAGTTGTGGGTGCAACGTTGTGAAGCGTAGAAGTGATCTCAGCATCTAGGGCTTAATTGTGGCTAGGGACCTTCCACCTAGACCAACAGGTTAGGTCTACATCAAGGAAGAGGATTTATCACTTGGAATCCCTATAGTTTATTGCAATTCTATACGAGTGCGAGGTTGAAAGGTTATCCAATTTCTCCTCCGGGGCATGTATAGACTTACGTATGGTTGACCTTAGATTTGGGACCATGCATTTAAGGATCTCCACAACTCACTATTATATTAGTTAGGAAGCATAATAGAGGGTTCTTTCACTTAAAATGATTGTCCTAGGCAGAACAATATCTGAGTACCCCATTTATATTTATTGGCTTACTTTCTCCTTTACTTGTGCTCTCTTTCTTGTTGCTTTTATTTTTGTTATTTGATATCTTGTCACACATATCGCTATTCATCTTTCACATAGTTAAGAAATAATTTAAGTGTATTTACTCCCTACTCTCTGTGGATATGATACTCACTCATCTGGGATTATTACTTCGATGACCCCGTGCACTTGCGGTACTTACGCAAAGAGCGTTCATCACTTTCCTTATGATGAGTATTACTTTTATCAGGTTTTAGTGCTAATACTTGTGCATTTGTGTTACTTTTATGCATGGAAGGTTGTGAAGTCAAATGTTAAAGGAAAAACACAATGTAGATCGTAAATGCACTATTTGATGAAATCTTTGAAGGAACAAACGGGAAGACACAAGTCGGGCTCAAGATACGTGAATCTGTACCAACCTTTATAAATTCAGGCAATCACAATGACTTAGAGGAAAACAGAGGCAGTCACATTCGCGTATCCCGATTTGTGCATTGATGGCAAGATCTTAACCAATGAGGCCGTTTATTGAAGAAATGACGAGATCTATGGCATAAACATGTGCCTATTTATGCTACCTCGATGAAAAACATGAATTCAGTAGTATTTTAGTGGAGTACTATAGCAAGTTAGTGTAATAAAACACTGTAGCAATTAATGTAGTAGTTACTATTCACAGTCCGCCAAAAATCATGATTCTAGAGAATCCACATGGCATGTGGAAATTAACCACGCCCATATGGAAATTCCATAGGGGAATGTAGAATTTCCACAGGGGCATGTGGAAAATCCACAGGCCCATGCGGATACCCGATTCCATCCTATTTAAAGCCATGATTCAGCCTGATTTCAGGAGGCTTCTTTCCAATTTTCCTCCAACTCTTGAGGGGCTTTCAGCTAGTGTTTAGAGAGGTATTGACAAGGCTTTTGGAGGGTTCTATGGCCTCAATACCGTGATTCTCTTGGAAGATAGTTATTGGGGGAGCTTTGCCCTAGGCGTGACGAGGGGACCTTTGAAGAAGACGAGACTACTCCACAAAACCATCGACAAGACCATTGACACGACTATCATGATTCACTGTAGAAGATTATTGTAGCAGTGGTACTGTAGCATCTACACTGTAGCTGCCACTGTAGCACCTAGAGAGTTTTTGAGTCAGGATTTGATCTAGGCCATACAGTCTCAATGCTGCCCTGGATTGGCCTCGGGATAAGTACTGTTGCCAAATAAAAGGAGAGTTTGCTTGAAGGCATACTGGGTCAATGAGATGCTCATTGACCCAGTATGGATACTCTTACGAGAGCTAAAATGGAGTTTTCCTACTTCATACTGCCTCAATGACCCCCTCATTGAGGTAGTATGGAGGTCCTCATTGACCGAGTATGGAACCAGTATGGAAGCCATTTTGGGGGTACCACTTTACTACCTGTGCACTAGTTGAGAATACAATGTGAGACTTAATGATCAAGACACAAGAGGAGCACATGTACATGGAGGTGTGTGCTAACTTCTAAGAGAATTCAAGCCAATTTGTGAGTTGGAAGGGCACAAAGGCAGTCACATAACTATGTCTTATAACCTTCCATGTGCTGTAGCATTTTACTATAGCAATACTGTAGCAAAATCACTATTCAAATGACCACGTGAAAATTCCACGCGGTTACATGGGAATTTCTGCAGCTCAAGTGGGTATGTGAAATCTGACGTGGTTGTGTGGAGGCACTTGACAATTATGACTTAGGCCTATAAATATCCCATTTACCACATTCTTTGGTGACTTTTTCCTATTGTTCCAAGGGCAAAACGGTTAGGGTTTCAAGAGGATGTGCAATACGAATGCGAAGCGTTCATTCCTTATGTTGAGCATTACTTTTCTCGGGTTTTTACACTAATATGTGTGTGTTTATGTTACTTTTATGCAGGTAGGGTTGTGAGGCCGAGTATGAAGGAAATAAGCCAATGTGGATCATCATGCACCTATTTTGGAGGAAATCTTGCTAAGGTAAAAACGCGAAGACATAGGTCGATGTGAGATGCTAGAGTGTGTGCCAACCTCCTCGAATTCGAGTTGGCACATCCATTTGGAGGGGCACAAAAGGCAGCTACACTTTCGAGCATTCGACTCTACGCACATAGAACAAGAGTTTCACCAACGTGTACACCATTGAAGAAGCAAGTTATCCACGACGTGAACGTGTGCCCGCTTATGCTACCCCGATGAAAAGTATGGAATTGGGAAGCTATTCGAGTTGAATCATCGTAGCAGAAACGCTAGCAACAACATGAGCATATATTGTAGCAAACGATCGCTCACGGACGGCCAGAAACCGAGAGAGAGAATCCACATGCGTGTGGAAATTATCCACGGCCGTGTGGAAATTCTGCATGGGCGCCTGGAGCATCCACGCACGTGTAGTCGCCCAATTCCAACCCTGTTTAAAGCCAATTTAGCCCCGATTTTGGTATTCTTTTCTCCATCTTTTCCCTAACTTGAGAGAGATCTTCGGCTAGGGTTTTGAGTGGTATCGGCCAAGGTTTTGGAGAGGTTCTATGGCTCCGACATCATCATTCCTTAGGAAGAAGGTTGGTAGGGGAGCTTCCGTCGAGGCGTATCCTATACCGGACGAAGGAATCCTTAGACGACGAGTAGAGGACTTTCCACAAGACCATCAACATGACTATCGAGGGAGTTTCTTCATGGATTCGCTGTTTTTACATTCTATTTCTTTGATTGTAGTTAGCTCCATGGAGAGCTAAACCCCTAGTGGGTACTTGGGTATTGTGAACCCTAGGATGTATTCGTTTCTTTGAATCTTTTTATTATGCTTTCAATAAATTGATGTTTATTGTGAGTTCTAACCTTGAATGCTTGATTATATGAACATTTCCCATAGAGTGACACTAGGGTTGAGAGTTCTTGTTGGTAACCTTGTGAGTTAGTGACACACCACAAGCGTTAGACAAAGCTAGGTTGGAGAGGGTTGAGAGGGTGAGTCGAGAGGTACAGGAGCGTCCCCTTTCCCTTCCGATGTGATAGATTCTACCTCCGCTCCTCGAGTTCTTCGCGGTCATAATAGAGTGATGGTCTAAGGGATGAACTTCCGCTGGGGCTTAGTTGCGCGTGCAACGGAGTGAAGCGTTGAGGTGATCTTAGTATCTAGGGCTCAATTGTGGTTAGGGACCTTCCACCTGAACCAAAGGGTTAGGTCTATAATTAGGAAGAGATTTATCACTTGGAATCCCTAGAGCTCATTGCAATTCTATGCGAGTGCGAGGTGTTGAGATTGTTCGATTTCTCCTCTGGACATGTATAGAGTTAGGCATAGTTGACCTTAGATTTGGGACTATGTAATTAAGGATTTCCACGACACACCATTGCATTGATTAGAAAGCAAAACAGAGGGTTCTTGCACTTGAAACAGTTATCCTAGGCGGAGCATTATCCGGGTACCCCATCTTTATCGATTGCCTTATCCCCTTCTTTACTTTTGCTCTCTTAGTTGTTGCTTTTATTGTGGAGAATTGAATCATTGTCACACTCATTATCATTGATCTTTTACATAGCTAAGAATTGAATTATTTATTTTTATTCCCTACTCCCTGTGGATTCGATACCCGCTCACCCGGGATTATTACTTCGACAAACCCGTGCACTTGCGGGATATACGCAAGGGGACCTTGTCACTTGCTTGCAATATTCTTATTCTTGCAATTAAGTTCATTTCATCACAATTTTGATTCTAACTAGATAATTGAGAAGTGGTTACTACTAATATTTTCCTTCCCTGTGGATTCGACTACTCACTCACAGGGTATTTTATTACTTCACCACAATCTACTTGCGGTTCAGACATGTAAATTGGTTATGTCAATGGCACACTGGACCCCCAGGGCCACCGGATAATAGTGAACCTTGGGGGGTTCATCATGTATTTTTGATGATTGGTATTTAATTCTATTACATTGGTTTGATTTGTGATTTAATCCATTATACTTTCATGGTTGAATTACATATGGAGAGATCCGTAGTTCTTTTGTGAGTTGTTCACATTGATGTAACTTTCTCATGTGCACTAGATCTTACATGGATTATAAGTAGTTGTTTGTACCAGCATGCCGAGAGATCATGTGCTGGCAGCCCTCTGACATTTAATAGTAAACCTAGGTTGTGTTTACTCTTATTTTAGGATTTCCTCATTCTTAATGAAATCATAGGAGGATTGATCAAGAAGAGATTATGATCAACACTTGTATAGGATTAGGGTTCAATCACCAATAAATTAGGATTGACCAAATTTAGAAATCCCCTGGTTCAAACCACCTTTGCACTTTTGTTGTTCATCCTTGTTCATGATAATCCCCTAAGGGGGTCCATATCCATGGCATTTTAGTCACCATTGTTGTGTTTGTATCCTCTTGCTTTAGCCTTCACTTTGAAGTGGTCTTTTATTTGTTTTCTCAAAGTTAGGTTAGAAAATAGGTGGGGAAAGAGTAATAGTAGATCCTTAACCCCGAGTAATACGCTCTTGTCTCTTTACACGAGGTATTATTTGGCAACCTAACAACGCCCCTTGTGTGTGACACGCAAGTGCAGGAGTTTGTCGAAGTAATAAATCCCAGGTGAATGGGTATCGTATCCATATGGAGTAGGGAATAAAAATACTAGTGTTGCTATTTAACCAAGCGAAGATGGAATAACGATTGTGTTGATAAAGTGTAATGTAAACAAGAATAAAAGAACAAGATAGAGAAGCACAAATAAGTGAGAGGAAAGGCAATTGATATAAAGTGGGGTACTCAGATATTGTTCCACTTGGGAATATCGCATCAAGTGCAAAACTAACTATTATGCTTCCTAACTAATGCATTAGTGAGTCATCGATATCCTAAGATACATGGTCCCAAATCTAAGGTCAACCATGACTAACTCTATACTATGCCCTAGTGGAGAAATCGAATAGTCTCAACACCACACACTGTATAATGTTGAATGGAGTTATGGGGATTCCAACTAATAAACCCTATTCTTATATGTATACCTAACCTTTTTGTCCAGGTGAAAGGCCACTAGTCACAATTAAGCCCTGGATACTAAAATTCACTTCAATGCTTCACCCTGTCGCTCACGCAACTAAGCCCCAGCGGAGTTCATCCTCTAGTACTTCATTCGATCGTGACTGCAAAGAACTCTAGAAAATGGAGATAGGATAAATTACACTAGAGGGGAAAGGGGACGCTCTGCTACCTCTCGACTCACCATCTCAACTCTCTCGAATCTAGCATTGCCTAATCCTCATGGTGTGTAACTCACTCATAATGATTACCAAAGTAAACTCTCAACCCTAGTGTCACTCTAAGGGATAAATCATTCAACAAGCATTCAAGATTGGAACTCAATTAAAACATCAATTAAAGAAAACATAAGAGAGAGTTAATGAAACAAATACGTCCTAGGGTTCAAAAAAACAAGTACCCACAAGGGGTTTATCTCTCCATGGAGCAAGATACAAATAATATGAAAATCGAAAGTAAAAACAAGTAATCCATAGGAAAACCCCCTCGATAGTCATGTCGATGGTTGTGTGGAGTAGTCTTGTCCTCTCCAAGGGTCCTCTCATCAAGCCTATGGCACACCTCGCCGGATCGGTGCTGACGAAAGCTCCCCCAATAACTCTCTTCCAAGAGAATCGGCGTGTCGATGCCGTAGAACCACTCCAAAAGCCATGCCAATTCCTCTCTAAACCTTAGCCGAAATCCTCTCAAGAGTTGGAGAAAAGATGGAAGGAAGCATCCTGAAATCGGGCTGAATCGTGGCTTAAATAGTGCTGGAATCAGGCATCCACACAGGGCTGTGGATTTTCCACACAACAGTGTCGATTATCTGAAAACCTGATTTTCCGCTGGCTGTGAACAGTACCTATCGTAGATCGCGTTGCTTCTTCAATAAAAGGCTTCATTGGTGAAGATCTTGCTATCATTGCAAAAGTCTAGATCCGCAAATGTGATTGCCTTCATGCCCCTCCAAATCACTGTAATTGCTTGAATACATGGAGGTTGGCACACATTCTCCTATCTTGAGCCCGACTTGTGTCTTCGCGTTTGTTCCTTCCAAGATTTCATCAAATAGTACATTCACAATTTATATTGGCTTCTTTCTTTAACATTTGGCTTCACAACCCAACATGCATAAAAGTAACACAAATGCACAAGTATTAGCGCTAAAACCTGATAAAAGTAATGCTCATCATAAGGAAAGAATACTTCACATTCTTATCACACAAGCACTTATCAAACTCCCCCACACTTAAGCATTTGCTTGTCCTCAAGCAAAGATAGAACATTAAAGCAAGGAAGAAGGAAATATTGGAAGTGCTTGGCCTTAGGTTCACCAAAGCATGCAAAGAGAGCATTCTATAAGTACAAGAAATTTCAACATCAAATACGAAAAATCAATGCTCTAGCTAAAAACTTGAATAAAAAAGGACAACAAACCCGAAATCGTGTAAGTGTGTGTAAACTCACTCAATTAAACCCAAAGTATACTCCACAAAATTCCAAGTATAAGGGACTTATTTAACACCAAAACATAACAAAATAAAAGATGGTAGTAGCTCCACACATCCTCTACGGTAGCCCTTTCCGAAGCGGCCGCTAAGGTGCTTTCACACTTTTGAGGTGGTAGCTCTTTCTACTGGGGTGGTAGCTTTCACTCATCACATGAGATAGCTCTTTCTCTCATTAGGGCATAACTAGTATCCGACTTATGAGAGTAGCTTTATACTTCATAGTTGGTAGCTCTTTCCACCAAACATGCACAATTAAACAATAAAACCATTTTCTTCTTTTTTTAAAATTTTTTTTTTCGAAAGAAATAACACTAACTAGTCCCTTTAACAACGAACTTGAGTTTCCAAAAGAGTTTAGTGAGCGAGTAGTGCAACAAGTATCAATTGTGCAAAACTTCCTAAAATTTCAAGTAAAAACTAGATCATGAAGATATTCAATGTTAAAAATTCACCTAAAACTCAAGAATACAATCATTACAACTAAGGTGAACTGCCATTGGCTACATGAGCATGTATGTCAATCAAAACTTGTATAAAAGACATGTGCACTATGAAACTCCCCCCACACTTAATTTGTACATTGTCCCCAACGTACACATGCAAGCACACTAAAAAATATAACAATCAAGAATATATCTGGGAGAGGCAATCGAAATAATACTCCCCTGACTCCTAGTATTGCAATTGATAGAGCTAAATCCTTGGGAGTGAAATTTTGATGGGTTGTGAAGCACATATGGCCAAGTATAACACATTGGCCATGTCCATGACTAGTTCTCAATTCCCATACTGACAAGACCATTTGCACGCATACACAAGGGGGATTCAATAAAGCACAATAAAAACAAAACAACTCAACTATATAAAAGATAGAGCAATGGAATACAACTCGAGATAAAAATAAAAGATAAACTCAGAAGGAAGATCCTTTCTGAGTGTACAAGTCTGAAGTAAAATGCAAAAGTAAAGAAATGAGAAATAAAATCAAGTATCGGTGTCGAATCTACTGCCGCAGCTGTCGGTGATGAAGATGAAGCTTGTGGATCAACTGGTGCTGGGACCAGTGATGGTGGTGCTGGAGATGCCTGAGGGGTCAGAGTTTGCATAACGAATGATGATCTCGTGTCTCGCTCTAGCAGCTATTGTATAATGTCGAAATGCGCCATGACCACTATGTGGTGTGTGGACTTGAGCATCATATTTTATACGGTTTATGCCTCATTTCGTGTATTGGGTGTTCTTTTATGCATATAGGTTGTGAAGGCATTGGGAATTCAAAAGGGAGCGAAGATAGGCTATCATGGCATAATATTGGGAGTTCTTGTACAAATCAAGTTGGAAGACACAAGAGGAGTTCGTATATGAGTAGATGTGTGCCAACTTCCATAGTTTTGCAAGCCAATTTATTAATGGAAGGGCACAAAGGCAGCCATGTCTCCACATTCCTCCTCTTTGTAAAGATTTCAAGACCTTCCAAGACGCATTGATGAAGGAAAAGCCGTATAGCCTACCATATGATCGTGTGCCCGATCATGTGGCCTTAAAAGGAGAATGTTTATCATCGCGTTTGTGTGGAAATCACTGTAGTAAAAGAACTGTAGCAATTTTACTGATATACGCGATGTGAGGCTATAAATACACCTTTTGGCCGATTCTAAAGGGACTTTTTGCGGAGCTTTGAGCATAGACATTGAGAGAGAGGCGGCTAGGGTTTGAGGAGAAGGTCTTCGCCGATTAAGAGGGAGTTCTTCACCAACTTTGATAGGTTCCTTCGACGTCATAGCATTTTGGGGGAGCCATTGGTGACCTAGCTCGTAGAGGAACCCTTCAAGGCGTAGAACTACCAATCAAGGCCAATCCGCAGGTCGAGGGGTTTTTCTCTATGGGTTTTATTGCTTTTCATTGTATCCATTATTGTTTTGTAACTAGGCCCATGGAGGGCTAAACCCTAGTGGGTATTTGGGCATGTGAACCCTAAGATTTATATTTTGGATTGATTCTCTTAATGCTTTTAGTTAATCCGAGTTGTCTTGAGTTTTAATCTTGTGATTTAATTGCTTGCTAGTGTTGTTAATCCTTGTGGTTGATTTACATTGCATGATTTAATACTTTGATGTGAGAGGTCTCCATTAGAGTTAGATTTCCAAGATTAAAGAGGGTTGAGAGGGTGAGCCTTGAGATGGAGGAGTGTCCCCTTTCCCCTTCGATTGAGTGTTTCCTATCTCTGTATTCCATATTCTCTTTGTAACCATATTTGGTGTGAGGAGTGAGATTGCTCGATTTCTCCACCGGGACCTTTTAGGGTGTTAGGATCCTTCGCCGGGAATTAGGGTTGGATCTACATTTAGGAATCGGTATCAATCTTAGGTTTTCTTATAGCATATTGCGGTCATATAGGGTGTGAAGTGTTGAGATTGGTCGATTTCTCCACCGGGACCTTGTAGGGGACTAGTGCCTTTTGCTTGGAGACAAGGATTGGTTATCGTTGGACTACCTCGACTCATCAGACTCGATTCTAGAGCATTTAGTGAATCTTGAGCTTTAAGGAAGATCTTAGGGGGATCATTGCCCGAATACCTCATCCTTAGTGATTGAGAATCTTCTACTTTATTTCTTGCATACTTGTTTGCTTTGCTTGCAATTAGTTCACTTCATCATATTCATTGATTCTGACTAGATAATTGAGAAGTGGTTATTACTAATACTTCCGTTCCCTGTGGATTCGACTACCCAACTCACCGGTTAATTATTACTTCGACACCCGTGCACTTGCGGTTTATATGCATATTCGGACGTGTCAGGGAACCTTAGCCACATCTGCCTACAATACCCCTACTGCACTCACGAGCCTCTCAAATCGATCATGGGTACGAGTCGAAGGGAATATCCGTACTAGTGGGAGCTCGTGCGCTGTGATCTGTCGGCTGCATCCGCTTCTTCCCCTACGATCTCTAGATTCAGTACAATCAATACATTCACTCCCCGCCGATACCTGCACAACATGCCCATCTGTCTAATCGTCTCTATACCCAAGGGGGCAGGTGTGATCACTTTCTTGGTCCCTCTAATAGCATCTAATAGGCCTATCCCCATGACGAGCCTCGTAATGTAGGGAACATGAAAGAGGACGCCGATCCTGGCGTACTGTCCCTGATGTCTCAGATACTTTGCCACGACATATCCTAAATCAATTGGCTCGCTCTGCACCATAGAGTACAAGTATAACAAGTCCTACCTTCTTAGAACTCCAGTGTTATCCTCGCTACCATTCACTGATCAGCTCAGGACGGTGTGCATGTATCTGTACCTCGGCCTAGACAAGGAAGTCACCTTTGACATCCCTGGCTCATACTAACCAAGGCCAGATAATACTCGGTAAGCACGATGAGGAGTCAAGCTACCCGGATAATCAGTAGGAAGCTGCTCGTACTCCTCTATGGCCATGAATTCCTCATGGTATAGCCCCAATAGAGTCGAGAACTGTGTGACGCTCATACTATAATGATGCCCGAATATTTTAAACTGTATGGCATCACCACTGTCAAAGCTGGAGTACAATCTGTCAAACTCAAATGATGCGAGTACTTCTAGGGTTGGCATACGAATGGCAGGGTCACGAATAGATAGCAGACTTTGCCAACAGCTAACGGCTAGCATCTCTTCCAGCTCATTTGCCATATCATCGCCCATCTATATCTTTCACATAACACCCAAATCTAGGAACCTTGTCTGACCAAACTTGAGCTTGGACAAACGCTCAAACTGAGTCTTGCATTCGGGAATAGCAAATTCTATAAGATCAGGTTCGGGAGAGTACTCTCAGGGATGCTTGCCATTAGCTTTCTTTGTTCTGGGTGCCATACCTGCAGGTATCCAAAAGAAAATGATCAAATTCATTCATAAAATAATACTACATGAATCCATGCGGTCGTGTGGATCCACGGGGCGTAAACCCCACACGCACTTTGTGCTCCAAATCCCCAAATACACCTCTGGCTTGCCTTTAAACTCATTCTAAATAAACATCAGTCATTCATAGCACAATATGAAATTGAAAATCTGTAATCAAAGAAAATAGGTTTACCGACAATATGAAATTGAAAATTTGTAAATCGGCCGGAAAACTCGAGTAGAACTGTTCTAAACTAATGGTGAAAGATTGGGAGAATGCGAGAGAGGATTCTCCAAGTGTTTAGAAGGGTGAAATTGAAAATGACCCGAGGGAATTATAAAGGAGGTCACGGCCTTATGGTTTGCGCACATCCACACGGGCGTGTCGAAATTACCCACGCCCGTAGGCCCGATTCGCAAGGTCGAGTCCACACCCCTGTGGCTTCTCTGTCCATTCGAGAAAATTCTCTAAGCATGACCCACGCCCGTGCGGAAATTCCATACATGCGTGGAGCTTCATAGGCCCAGCCAAAAGGGGCACTCACACGCTCTTGTGTATTCTCGGGATGGAGGAGAGCTTTTCTGTAGAGATCCACACGGGTATGTGGAAATTACCCACGCCCGTGTGTTTATCACAGGATCATCTACAGGGGCAAATCCATGCCCCTGTGTCTTCTCAGGAAACAACTCTAAGTCTCTGCAAGAAGACACACAAGGTCATTAACCGGCGTGAGTCCACGCCCCTATGGTTTCTCTGGACGAACTTACAGTAGAGACCCACGGGCATGTGGAAATTCCACAGGCCCGTGTGTTTTCTCTGGCTTATTTAGAAAACTCTACAAGCTCTGCAAAAAAATTCTAAACATGTAAATACACTCAGAGCCTGCCCTATCATTCAAAATATACCAGAGAAAACATGAGAACTAGCTCACACGACCAAAAAACTTCACCATACACATTTAAGCACATGATAACACCGAATAATCCATAAGAAAATCACAGAAATGTCATCGAAAACATATAGACAACAACATTCAAAATCTTATTCATGTAAACACTAACTCACAACTAGAAAAATAGTAAATGCTTCGGTTGCCTCCCAAGAAGCACTTGTTTAACGTTACTATGATTGGCTTACCTTGTCTTACCTCACGGGGGCTCATAGATGAATGTTTCCCTCTTACCCAGGACTTGAAAGCACGATGAACAAAGCCTAATAAAAGGTAGAAGGGGAGTTGATAAACGCCTAAATGTATGTATTTTATATGTATTAATCGTGTATTATTTGTGAACATGTTAATGAATTGATGCCCGCTTTTATGTCTAAATTGGTTATTTCGATTGTTTGCAGGGTCTTAAATGAGTCAAACAATGCTCAAAAAAATGCAAATCGGATGAATTCGACATCAAAAAGCGGCATTTTTGGGGTCCCTGCATCGTAGCGACAACATGTAGCGTGTCATTGTTCTTGCTCGCGACCATTTGGGCTGGGAGTTTCACGGGCTCCATGCGCCCGCATGGATGCCCGTGAGGTTCTTGCAGGAATTCTCAAGTCTCGATTCTGTAGCAAAAAAACATCGTAGGGAAAAAGTCATCGTAGCTAAAAACACTGTGAGCGAGCACTCGTAGCACCGGCATGTTTTGGGCATTTGGCTGTGAGCTTCACGGGCTCCATGCGCCCGCATGGACTGACGGGGTATATAAGAATCTGATTTCTTCTAGGGCATTAGAGGAGTTTTTGGGAGAGTTCTTCAAGCCGATTTTCACCAGTCTTTGAGAGGCAAGATTACATGTTTTGGAGAAGGGAAATCTAAGGGAGAAGCTCGGATTTGGCTAGATCTTCATCGATCTCTTCTTTGGGAGTTTGTAGAGCGATGAGGGAAGCCGCCCTCCCATTGCGGCGTCCGTGGAAGCCTTTCCACCTAGCTTGGCTTGTCTTCCTTCTTCCATTGTTTGAGGGAGTTTTTATTATGCCATTTGTAGTTGTTTGCATGGATTTGTTGCTTGGATTTGTTTATATGGACGAGTATTGTTAGGTTGTACTTGGGGTGATCTTGTGTATTTGGATGATTTAAGTTTGTTTATTGCAATTGTTGTGTTTTGAGATTCATTCTTGGTGCATTTGATGTGTTGCTTACATGAGAACTCTGTAAAACCAACTCGCTAGGTTGTACTTGGTAGCGTGACCATCGTCCCTTGTACTAGACACACCAAGTTTGGAAGGGATTCATGTACGAATACGCCGTGACCATCGGGTATTCATGCACCTCCACCATTAGGGGCTAGACCAAGTTGTGTTCCGGCTCTAATTAGGGATTTCCCCACTTGTTAATGCAATCGTATGAGGATTTGATCGGAAGAAATTTTGTGTCAATACTTATACCGGATTAGGGGGTCAATGGTCGTGACCATCGGGTTGACCTAATCTAGGGAAATCTCTAGGGTCCAAACCTTCAATTGCATGACATTCTTAGCATCCCGTGCACTTTAGTAGCCCCTAGGGAATCCGCATCCGTGACCGTTCCTTTCCCTCGATTTTTATACCCCTCTCCGTATTTTTAGTCTCCACTTGTAGTCATCTTATTTAAATTAATAGATTAGAGAAACCTTTGAATACGTCGGCTGAACAATAGCGAAGAGGAAGTAAGGGTAGATCCTTGGGCCCGGGGAATACGACCTCTGCGTGCTCGCACAGAGAGTATTGCCAGCGACTCCGTGCACTTGCGGATCGCACTCATCAGGAGTTGTCGGGCTTGTTGCCACTTAGGGGTCCGTCACTCTTGTTCAGTTCTTGTGTGTCCCCAACAGCCTTGGGGCATTTCTTATGGCGTCTCCTACTTTCTGCTTCATCTTC
>NC_052480.1:18666899-18682773 GCF_009730915.1 Dioscorea cayenensis subsp. rotundata | reverse complement strand
TTAACACCACAGTGACTCCTCAATTAAATGGGGTAGGCTAGGGCGTGAAATCGAACCTTGTTGGACATGGTTCGTTGTATGCTTACTACGAGACTTTTCTATTTCTTTCTGGGGTCATGTGCTTCTCACTGCTACACACATCTTGAATAGATGTCCCTCTAAGTATATACCTAAGACCCCGTATGAAATGTGGTAGAGAGGGAAACCAAGTTTTAAACACATTAAAATTGTGGGATGCCCCGCCTATGTCAAGAAGACTAAGGTTGAAAAGCTAGAGGTGAGATCCTTAAAAGGGCGTTTTGTTGGTTACCCAGAGGATTCGATGGGATACCTCTTCTACCTGCATGATGACCAATGAATTATTGTAGCTTTACAAGCCCACTTTCTTGGAAGACGAATTCATTCGAGAAGGTGGAGCTGGTAGATTAGATGTTCTGAGTGATCAAAACAAAACACGTGAGGAATCTATTGTTTAAAAACAGTGAACTGAACCTATTGTGACACAACCACTATTGCGACGATCTAGTAGAGTATCTCGACCACAAGAGAGATATGGTTATCTACTACAACGAGAGCATAATTTGTATGCGGTAGGAATAGAGAACTATGGAGATGATCCCTCTACTTATGATCAAGCAAAGATGGATGCGGACTCGGCAATGTGGCAACTGGCTATGCAAGCCGAGATGGATTTGATGTATTCGAACCATGTTTGGACTCTAATAGATTGCCCCAAAGGGATAGTTCCTATTGGGTGCAAGTGGACCTATAAGAGAAAGATTGGTCCGGATGGCAAGGTGGATACCTATAAGGCCAGACTAGTGGCGAAAGGGTAGAGTCAAAAGGAGGGCATTGACTATAAGGAAACCTTTTCTCCAGTAGCTATGATCAAATCCATCAGAATTTTGCTTATGATAGCCACATACCTAGATTACGAGATTTGGCAGATGGATGTTAAGACTGCGTTCCTAAATGGATACCCGAGGAGGAAATCTACATGGAACAACCCAAGGGTTTTGTATCTGAGGCTGACTCTCATAAGGTGTGTAATCTTAATAGGTCTATTTATGGACTTAAACATGCCTCTCATAGTTGGAATCTTTGTTTTGATGAAGTTGTTAAAACATTGGCTTCATAAAGAATGAAGTTGAACCGTGTGTCTATAAGAAGGTTAGTGGAAGCAAGATATCATTCTTGGTATTGTATGTAGATGATATTCTTCTTATGGAGAATGATATAGGCATGTTAACTTCAGTCAAATCTTGGCTTTCAAGCACATTCTCCATGAAAGACTTGGGAGAAGCCACATATATCCTTGGAATTCGCATCTACCAGGATAGAGTGAATAGAAAGATGGGGTTTTCCCAAGCGCTTTACTTAGAGAAAGTCTTGAAACGATTCGGGATGGAAAACTTTAAGAAAGGACTTCTACCTGAGAGGCATGGAGTTCATCTCTCTAAGTCTATGAGTCCTCAAGATGAGGAGGAAAGAAAAGAGATGAGTATGATACCCTATGTCTCTGCAGTGGTAAGTCTGATGTATGCCATGCTGTGTACAAGACAGGATATTGCATACGCTGTCAGTGTTATAAGTCGGTTCTAGTCTAACCCGGGGAAGGAGCATTGGATAGCTGTGAAATGTATTCTAAAGTACTTGAGAAGGACTAAAGATATGCTTCTAATCTATGGAAAGGGAGAGTTAAGAGTGGATGGTTATACAGATTCAGACTTCCAGTCTTATGTTGATGATCGGAAATCCACATCAGGGTTTATATTCACTCTCAATGGTGGAGCAGTAAGCTGGAAGAGTTCAAAGCAAGGCACCACTGCAGACTCCACCACTGAGGCTGAATATGTGGCTGCTTCGGACGCTGCGAAAGAAGCTGTTTAGATTAAGAAGTTCTTGACAAAACTTCAGGTAGTTCCAAGTGTGAAGCTCCCATTATCACTTTATTGTGACAACAATGGAGCAATAGCACAAGCCAAGGAACCAAGGTCTCACAGCAAATACAAACATATTGAACGGCGGTACCACATCACTCGAGAGATCGTTGGAAGAGGCGACATAGCCATGCAGAAAATAGCATCGGCAGATAACTTAGCTGACCCACTCACCAAGCCACTATCACAAGCTGTTTTAGATCGACATCTTGAGAAGATGGGTATAAAATACCATATTGGTTGGCATTGAGTACAAGTGGGAGATTGTTAGGATTATGCCCTCGAATGACAACGAGGATACTTGTATTAGGGCATTTCATTTGTATTATATATTCTTATTCTTATTATTATTATAGGCGTTTATTTTGATTTTCATATATATCTTGTGATGGCATTATAATTAGTTTTTAATATCATAGTCCATGTGTATTAAGTTAAACCTTCTGCTCTTTGTGGAATAAGGAGGAGAGCACTAAAAGGGTTTGATACTTATACACTTAAATAGTTCGCAAATCGGATAACCTTTAATTGGGCATTAAAGGTTCATAAGGATTTGTATGACATATACTTTGACAAAGAGTGCCAGTTGAACACTAAGGAATAGTGGAAGCATATGTCATAAATGCATCATTGGGAATTGGTGTATTCGAACATGACTCGCAAGAATCCAATCACATGGGTTTTACTCTTTGACAGTCAATGATTGGGATTGTTGGTTATGATCATATGAGTGGACCTTAGACTTGAGATATCATGATCACAATGAACTTGTGACGTCTAGTCTGTTACTAGAGTTGTTAGGCTCAGTTCATCTTTTGGTAGGGCCGACCTCGAAGTGCGACTATGTCAGGCAGGTAGCAGTTGTGAGTAATCACCAAGTAGGAATTCATTCTCTCAGAAGTAAACGAGTCAGTATCCTATGCGATTATATGTGAGATTAGAAGACCTTGGCCAAGGCAGTCAAACTAATCGTGTGGGACATGAAGGATAGTTTGGTAATCCCACTCCACTATAGTTATTTGTATGTGATAGAGTTCAGTGAGTTTGACAATTACCATGGCTCTCACTCTGTTGGGATACAAGAACGAAAGGTTTGTACACATATGGTAATCATAATCGGAAAGGTTCGTAATGATCTATTCATTAGTGCTCAATTGGGCTACGACGTGGGGCCATGGGGCTGTCTAGGTGTCACCCACGTACTTTGGTATCCTCGCATTGCCAATCGAAATGAACCTAGGGAGTCACGCTTAAAGGGATAAAGAATTAGTCTTGTTTTGAGTACAGGGGTAAAATTGTCAATTTATAATTTTAGTTCATGGGATGAGTGAAATTATAAATTAGTCTAGGGTTTTGTCTTAAGTTTAAATTTTGATTTAAATTCGATGGAGTCGAATGGATAATCAAAATTATGAGGGCTCAAAGATAAAAGTCGTTTTAGTTAGATTAGGACTCATATTTCTAATAGAACTTCTATGGTAATGTTTATCATATTGTGAAGGTTTATATTTTGAATAGAACTTCATAATTGAATGATGTTTATCATATTATGAAGGTTCATATTTCGATTAGAACTCATAATTGAATAATGTTTATCATGTTTTATGAAGTTTCTATAAATATGACTCCTCGCCAACTATAGACTAAGACTCAATTAATTCTCTAGTGAGAAAATCCCCTAGCTCTCTCTTCCTCTCTAACCCTAGCCGCCATTTGGAGAAGAAGAGTAGATTGTTTCTTAATTCCGGCATGTGATCTAGAGGCGTGGAACTTTCGTTCGGAGGTAGGAGATCTATGACAATCAGAGATAAGTTCGGCGCATCAAAAGAAAGAAAATCATTAAGAGATAATTTTCTAGGCCTTTTAATTAAATTAAGATGCTCATTAAAACAATTAGAATATATATCGCAAATATATTATTGCTTCCGCATGCCCTTTTAATGTTATTTGATTTTTGCGATATAACCTAACAGTTCGATCCTAGGGGTAGCATCGGCCGGGTGCCTCACCTTTATTAATTGAGATCTACTTTGCTTTCTATTTTGCCTATTTTCTTGTTTATTAATATTCTTACAATTAGTTCATTTAATTGCATCCATTGATTTCAACTAGATAACTAAGAATTGGTTACTACTAATACTTTTATTCCCTGTGGATTCGACTACCCACTCACAGGAGTAATTAATACTTCGACACCCGTGCACGTTGCATTTCACACGCGAATTCAGATACGTGTCAGTATATTCTACTACATCTTCTCTGAGCATTTAAATCTTGTAGACAATATCAAACACACAACAGATAAAGTCCTAGACCTTCGCCCCATTCTTCATCTTTATCAGTTTTAAGTTCTTGCCAGAGGGTGTAGAGCTTCACTTAGAGAATATTATTATTCCATTGGTATTTGGTGGTTAGCTTATCCAAGGCTTGTTTGACAGTAGTTGCTTTAGAAATCTTGATGAGAATTCGTTCATCCAAACTATGATGAATGAGGTAAAGTACAGTGGCATCTTCCCGTTAGAGCTCTTTAACCACAACCGCTTCTCCTTATTCACTGAAGCCATTGTCAACAAGGTTCTAAAGTCCTTTAGATTGAAAATGTGGTTTTTCTTGAATGTCCATAGATTAAAGTTTTCCGTTACTGTAGAACTGTAGCCCTATTGTGTTGTTGCACTGTGCCTGTTTTGATTAGACAAGATGACTTCATCTCAAACATTGATCAAGATCATGGTGATCTTATCCTATCCTTAGGTTTCCCTATATAAAGACTCTCATCCCCATAGAGAAGGGAGGTTAGATGACATCTTGGTTGAGTCTTGGCCGTGGTTGTATTCTTCTATTTCTATAGAGAGTTTGATGATTTTCTCTCTTATACTTGGTTTCTTATGATGTCTTTGATGGTTCTTGCTTGCTTGTATGCCTTGTTTACTTGATAGACATACTTGTCTTGCTTGTATCTTGTGCTATTTTTCAACCCAGGTTTTCAGTAGGCTGGCTTGTCGCCTTGGTGGCATAATGAACGATGCACTATAGATTGTTGGCACGATCGAGAAACCATGACAGTTAGTATCAGAGTTACCACTTGGCTGTAAAGCTCTCGGGACTTAGGTGATGGCTATGGAGAGCACCAAGGATCGGCTTGACCGACTTGAAGTGGGTATGGAGCGGGTGGAGCAAGTCATCGGGCGTGTCGATAATCTCCTTAGCTCCTTGGCTCAAAGGATTGAGGATCTAGTGGTTAGCTAGAAGGAAAGTTAAGTGAAGGTAGATGCCTTCTAGGCGACAGTGATGTCTATGATGCTTGACATAATAGAGCTTCAAGCAGGTAGTGCTGTAAAGACATTAGAAAATTTCCTTTGGGATGTAGATCAATACTTCAAGGCTGTGAAGGTACCGGATACTGAGCAAGTTCCGTTGGTGGGTATGTATCTCACAGGTGACGCGAAGTTGTGGTGGCTCACACGATAAAAGGATGATGTCCAGACAAGTTGAACCACTTTTGATCTCTTCGGGAGATTTGAAGAAAGAGTTGTGGGAACAATTCTTGCTTGAAACACCAGGTGGGTGTCTCGAACGGCTCATAAGAAGCTGAAGCACATGGGCACAGTTCGTGACTATGTCAACGAGTTCTCATTATCGATTTTGGTCATTGACGACATGTCGGAGGAGGATAAGTTATTCAAGTTCCTCACTTGCTTGCAAAACTCAACGTAGATTGAGATTCGGCGTCAGGGTGTGAAAGACCTTGCATCGGCGATCATTGAAGCGGAAGCATTGGTGGACTTAAGGTCTTCAACCAGGAATGATGGTGAGAAAGCAAAGTCCAAGACCAAGGAAAAGAGACAGGTAGAGAAGAAGGCTGGAAAGGGCTTTCAGAGGAGACCTTATACTGGCCAGGCCAAATATGACAAAACCAAGAGTGAGGGGAAAGCAACAAGTGGCTCGAGCAATACTAAGTCGGCGGGGTGTTTCATTTGTGACCGGCCGCATCAAGCTAGAGACTATCGAAAGTGCGATAAGTTGGTTGCACTTATAATGGAAATGGGTAGTGATTCAGAAGGCCCGACGAGGGTGAATCCCTTATAGTTGTTGGGTGCTTTGAGGTCCATAAAAGGGTAAATCCACCACTTCTCTTCTTTATATGGAGTTGACCTTGAATGGCAGGACCCTGCAAGGAATGGTGGATATAGGAGCAGCACATAATTTCATCAATGAAGGGACAACCACTCAGCTAGGTATGAAGGCCAGTGAGCATTCAAGCCATGTGAAGGTGATTAATTCCCAACCTAGGCCAGTTACAGGAAGAGTAGTGGATATACCGATCCAGCTTGGCTAATGGTGGGGGAAGACCGATTTGCTTGTCGTCACATTAATGATTTTGAGTTGATCCTTGTCATAGAGTTCTTGAAGACGATCTAGGCTGTCATTGTCCCCCACTTGGATAGCTTATTTATCATGGATGGTAAGTCCCCTTGCTTTGTTGTAGGTGCCTCGAACGAGAAGAAGGGAAAGGAAGTGATGCACTTTGCTCATTAGTTGGCTCATGGGTTGAAGATGGATGAACCCACTTTTGTTACTTCTTTACTGGAAGTACTGGATGCTTTGGTGGGAAATATTCCGCCAGATGTATGGGACCTCTTGGAAGAATTTTCAGACGTCATGAAGACTGAAGTACCTCGAGACCAATCTCCTCGTAGGGCAATTGACAACAAAATTAAACTATTACTAGGCTGCAGACCCCCAGCTCGACCTTCGTATAGGATGGCTTAGATGGAGCAAAATGAGTTGTGGCGCCAACCCACCAAACTTTTAGATAGCGGCTTCAATCAGCCTTCCAAAGCATGATGTCTCTCTCTGACTGTGTGTGGACTACTGGGCCTTAAACAAAATTACGGTCAAGAATAAGTACCGGATGCCCCTAACATAGGACTTGTTTGATCGGCTGTCAAAAGTTGCCTAGTTCTCCAAATTGGACCTCTGTTCGGGTCACTGGCAAGTCAGAATCACGGAAGGGGATGAGGCCAAGACAACTTGTGTGACTTGTTATGCCTCTTTTGAGTTCCTTGTAATGCCATTTGGCTTAACCAACGCCCCGATGACATTTTGTCATCTAATGAATCCAAGTATTTTCCAAGTATCTTGATTCGTTTGTGGTTGTCTATTTAGATGATGTATTGGTTTTCAGTGACTCCTTGGCAGATCACGTCGTCCATTTGTAGCTTATGCTATCAAAACTTCGGTAGCAACAAATATATCTCAAGTTGGAGAAATGGCAAATTCGCTCAAGAGGAAATTAAGTTCTTAGGGT
The DNA here is from genome assembly GCF_009730915.1 of Dioscorea cayenensis subsp. rotundata. Classification (NCBI taxonomy): domain Eukaryota; kingdom Viridiplantae; phylum Streptophyta; class Magnoliopsida; order Dioscoreales; family Dioscoreaceae; genus Dioscorea; species Dioscorea cayenensis. The sequence continues at coordinate 18,675,525 of NC_052480.1, read as the reverse complement.
ATGTTATTTCTCATGGTCAAGTCCGAATGGACCAGGCTAAGATGGCTATAATTTTGGATTGGCCGGTGCCAACCAAAGTCATGGAGTTGTGATCTTTTCTCAGTTTAGCCAACTATTATCATGTTTAATTGAGGGGTATTCAAGAAAAGTGGTGTTACTCACCAATTTATTGAGGAAAGTCCAGCCATGGGGTTGGCCCGAATAGTAACAATTGGCTTTGATAAAATTAAGATTGCGATCTAAAGTGAACTAGTCTTAGCTCTTCCTAGCTTTGATGAACCTTTCGAGGTTCACACTGATCCATCATACAAAGCTGTCGGAGGAGTTATCATTCAAAACAAGCATCAAGCGGCTTTCGAGAGTTGCAAGCTCAAACATGTGGAGCAACAACATTCGGCCCACGAGCAAGAGATGCTCGCCGTTGACCATTGTTTACATGTATGGAGAGTTTATCTTTTGGGAATGAAGTTCCTTGTCAAAACCGATGACGTAGCCAATACTTTCTGTGCTACGCAAAAAACGATGTCTGCACGATAAGCTAGATGGCAAGAGGTTTTGCAAGAATATGATTTCCTTTGGCAGCACAAGCCGAGGAGACACAATTGGGTGGCCAATGCGTTGAGTCACCAATAGGTTGTGAATTATGTTGCTGCCATTTCTCATGTGGAGAATGATTTGCAAACTCATATTCGGGAGAAAGCAAAGGAAGGCAACCGGTACATTAAGTTGGTGGCTGATGTTAACGAAGGAGTCGTTCGCAAATATTGGTTAGAAGATGGTCTTTTTTATGCCAAGGGTACTCAATTCTTCGTATTGAAGGGTGGTCGACTTCGGTGTAAGCTCCTTACGGAGCATCATGATGTTCTACGGGCAGGACATTTCGACCGTAAGCGCATGATGGCCCTAGTCTCGCATCACTTCTATTAGCTAGATATGGGCGATGACATAGAAGCATATGTAAAGACATACTTTGTGTGCCAACAGGAGAAATATAAAAGAGGACAGGATGCTGGTCATTGATAAGTGCTTGTGCGATATGAATGCGAAGCGTTCATTCCTTATGTTGAGCATTACTTTTCTCAGGTTTTTACATTAATATGTGTGTTTTTTATGTTACTTTTATGCAGGTAGGGTTGTGAGGCCGAGTATGAAGGAAATAGTCCAATGTGGATCATAATGCACCGATTTTGGAGGAGATCTTGCTAAGGTTCAAACGCGAAGACATAGGTCAGGTGTGAGATGCTAGAGTGTGTGCCAACCTCCTCATATTCGAGTGAGCACATTCATTTAGAGGGGCACAAAGGTAGTCACACTCGAGCATTCTGACTTATGCATATAAGAAGAAGAGATCCACCAACATGTACATCACTGAAAAAGCAAGTGATTCACTACGTAAACGTGTGCCCGTTTGCGTTACCCCAATAAAAGTATGGAATTCTGGAGTATTTTCGGCAGAACACTGTAGCAAGACACTACAAGAAGTACTGTAGCAGCACTGTTTACAGCCAGCCGAGAAATCAGAGAAACAGAGAATCCACACGGGCGTGTGGAAATTCCACAGGGGTGTGTGACATCATACACGCCCATGTAGACGCCCGATTCCAGCCCTATTTAAAGCCGATTTCAGCCCGGATTTCAGTATTCGTTTCTCCATCTTTTCCCCAACTTACGAGAGGGTTTCTGCTAGGGTTTTGAGGGCTATTTGCCAATGTTTTGGAGAGGTTCTACGGCTACGACATCGTGATTCCATTAGGAAGAAGGTTGGTAGGGGAGCTTCGATCGAGGTGTTTCCTATACCAGATGAAGGAATCCTTGGACGACGAGTGGAGGACTTTCCACAAGACCATTGACACGACCATCGGGGGGGTTTCTTTATGGATTCATTGCTTTTAAATTTAATATCTTTGATTGTACTTAGCTCCATGGAGGGCTAAACCCCTAGTGGGTACTTGAGTGATTGTGAACCCTAGGATGTACTCATTTCATTGAACTTCTTTATTATGCTTTCAATAAATTGATGTTTATTGTGAGTTCCATCCTTGAATGCTTGATTGTATGAACATTTCCCCTAGAGTGACACTAGGGTTTAGAGTTCTTGTTGGTAACCTTGTGAGTGAGTGACACACCACGAGCGTTAGACAAAGCTAGGTTGGAGAAGGTTGAGAGGGTGAGTCGAGAGGTACAGGAGCGTCCCATTTCCCCTCCGATGTGATAGATTCTAACTCAACTCCTTGAGTTCTTTGCGGCCATAATAGAGTGAATGATCTAAGGGATGAACCTCCGCTGGTTCCTAGTTGCGCATGCAATAGAGTGAAGCGTTGAGGGGATCTTAGTATCTAGGGCTTAATTGTGGCTAGGGACCTTCCGCCTGGACCAAAGGGTTAGGTCTATAATTAGGAAGCGATTTATCACTTGGAATCCCTAGAGCTCATTGCAACTTTATTCGAGTGCGATGTTGAGAGGTTATTTAATCTCTCCTCCGAGACATGAATAGAGTTAGTCATAGTTGAACTTAGATTTGGGACTATGTATGTAAGGATTTCCACGACTCACCATTGCATTCATTAGGAAGCATGATAGAGAGTTCTTGCACTTGAAACGATTTTCCTAGGTGAAGCATCATCCGAGTACCCCATCTTTATCGATTGCCTTACCCTTTTCGTTATTCTTGCTCTCTCACTTGTTTCTTTTATTATTGAGAATTGAATCAATTTCACACTAATCACTATTGATTTTTCACATAGCTGAGAACCAAATTAAGTATTTTCATTCCCTACTCCCTGTGGATTAGACACCGCTCACCAAAGATTATTACTTCGACAAACCCGTGCACTTGCGGGATATACGTAAGGCGACCTTGTCAAGTTTTTGGCGCCGTTACCGGGGAGCTAGGTGTTTAGAGATACTTTGCACTTTGTTTTCTTAGCTATTTCACTACACATTCTATTTCATATCTTCTTATTCTATCATCGTTCTGATTTTCTTTTTCTTTACTTTTGGTGCAGCTCCAGGTTATGACCCGAGGGAATCCATCAGTATTGATTGAAGCAGACCCTGAGCTTGAACGTGCACTTCGAAGGAAAGGGAAAGAACCTATACAAGAACAGCCTAATCCAGCTGATTTGGAAATAGAAAGATCTGACAACATGGCAGAACAAAATGAGCAACAACGGACATTATCCGATTATGCCATACTTTCAGTGTTGGGGACACAATCGAGTATTGTGCGTTCCCCAATCACAGCTCAGAATTTTGATCTAAATCCGACATTCATCCATATGCTGCAGCAGTCCGCACAATTCAACGGTTTGGCCGATGAGGATCCAAACAGTCACATAGAGAGCTTCCTCGAGGTGTGTGACATGCTGAAGATAAATGGTGTGACGGATGATGCCATCAAATTGACAGCCTTCCCATTTTCCTTAAAGGGGAAAGCAAAGCAGTGGCTACACTCATTACCTGGGGCATCAATCACTACATGGGAGCAGATGGTAGAAGCTTTTCTAGCCCGTTATTTCCCTCTCGGAAAATCAGCAAAGCTTAGGAATGAGATCTCATCCTTTATGAAGTTGGAATTGAAGTCTCTATTTGAGAAATGGGAAAGGTTCAAGGAACTGCTACGCAAGTGTCTGCAACATGGATTCCCGGAGTGGATGATTGTTCAAACCTTCTACAATGGTTTGAACCCAAGTACAAGGCAACTCTTGGATGCGCCGGCAGGAGGTACCTTAGGTAGCAAGACCCCCGACGAGGTACGTCAATTGATTGAGGAAATGGGGTTAAATAGCAACCAGTGGAACTCTAGGGAAAAGAAAAAGGTGGCCGGTCTCCATGAAATTGATGCGGTAACTTCATTGGCGGCCCAAGTGGAGAGTTTGAGTAAGAAGCTAGATCTTATAGCTTTGAATAGAGTTGCGGCCGTGACAAATTGTACCGGTTGTGGTGGAGGACATGCTCCTTCCGATTGCCCAATCGTCATAGGTGATGTTTCTTCAGTTGAGAATGTTGACTTTGTAGGTAATGGAATGAGACCTCAAGGGAATCGATACAGCAACACATACAATTCAGGTTGGAAGAATCATCCCAACTTTTCATGGAGTAATCAAGGACCACAGAAGACCATGGGGCCATCGGGGTTCCAACAACAACAACAAGCTCCTCAAGTGGAAAACGGAATTTTAGGCTTGGAAACCCGAATGACGGATTTGGAGAAACACTTGGCTAGATTTGTTCAATCGGCAAATACAAGGTTTGAATCAGTCGAGGCTACACTTTGCAATCACACCGCCTCCTTGCACAACCTTGAAAATCAAGTGGGGCAAATTGCGAAATCTCTTTCCGAAAGGCCACATGGAAGTTTACCAAGCAACACGGAAACCAACCCGAGAGAACATGTGAAGGCGATCACTTTGAGAAGCGGTCGCGAGGTTGAAGGGAGGCTTCCGAGTGAGAAGCCGAAAGAGGTGGCACCCCCACCTTTCACTCCAAGAATCCCTTATCCCTCTAGATTAAAGAATGACCAAGGGGATGACCAGTATAAGAAGTTCTTGAGTTTGTTCAAGCAACTCCACATCAACATTCCTTTTGTTGAGGCTTTGGCTCAAATGCCTAAGTATGCGAAGTTCCTGAAAGACCTATTGACCAACAAGAGGAAATTGGAGGAGAGTGCTTCAGTGGTGCTTGATGCTTTATGCTCGGCGGTGTTGCAAAAGAACATGCCGAACAAGAAGAAAGACCCGGGAAGCTTCATTATTCCGTGTAACATCGGCAACTTAGGTGAGGAAATGGCATTAGCGGATTCAGGGGCAAGTATCAACGTCATGCCATATACTTTCTTCCAAAAGCTAGGCTTGGGTGAGCCTAGGCCTACTCAGATGAATTTACAATTGGTGGACCGAACGGTACGACATCCGAGAGGCATCATTGAAGACATGCTTTGGCAAGGTGGACAAGTATATTTTTCCGGTTGACTTTGTAGTGCTAGATGTTGATGAGGATGCATATGTACCCTTGATACTTGGGAGACCGTTCTTGCAGACTTCCAAAGCATTGATTGACATCGACGGTGGAGAGCTCACATTGAGAGTCGGAGACGATAAGCTCACTTACCGCCTTGCTGAAGCCATGAGGCATTCTCTCAATTTTGATGACACTTTATATTTTCTAGACACTACTGATGAGATTGTTGATGAATATATACAGGAAATGTTCAACCCGAATCCGTATGAAGGTTTGTTCCACCAAGAGGAGAGCAATAAAGAAGTAATGATGCTTGGTTCAACTGGAGAGGAAACATCTACCCCGGGAATCTTGAAGAAGGTGCTCCGAAAAATGAAGAGGGCTCAAAGACGGCACCGAAAATGCACCAAGACTGTTGGAGACGTACATGAGCCAAGAAAGTTGGACGAGCCATTGTTAGGTGGTCCGAAGCCCGATAGTGCACCCTCTACCCTCAAGAGACTTTGCTCATCATGCTTTCAAGTTATGGGTAAGAGGGCAACCTTCATTCATGAACCCCCGTGAGGTAAGAAAGATACGTCAAGCTTAGTGACATTAAACAAGCGCTTCTTGGGAAGCAACCCAAGTGTTTACTATTTTTGTACCTTTAGTTTAGTTTCTTTGCATGAATAAATTGTTAAGTGTTGGTGTTTCAATTTTTGAGTGCTTGTGCTGTGATTTTATTGTGGGTTTTTAAAAGAATTCATTGTATGTTTTTGTTGAGAATTGCTGAAGTTTGGTCATTTGAGTCCTATTTTTGTGTTTTTTTATCCGGTATATCTTGCACAATAGGGTAGGCTACGAGTGTGTAAACATGTTCGAGCTAGTTCACGCAGAAACTGCGCAGGTTTTTCTAAGTCATCCGAGAGAAAACACACGCAGGGCGGTGGAAATTCCACACGCCCTGTGGGTGTCTCTGTGAACTCTTCCGAGAGAGGGCACGAGGCGGCATGCTGCCTGCATCATGCGACCATGCGGTGGCGCACGCCCTGTGGGTAATTTCCACGCGGTGCATGTGCCCTTCCTCGAGTTGGGCGATTTTTCCCGAGAACACACGGGCGTGGACTGCGCCCAGTGGGTGACCTTATGAACCACACGCGGCGTGGGTAATTTCCTGCGCCCGTGCGGAGCTACGCATGTTGCTCCCTCCATCCCGAGAAACACAGGGTGCGGCCGCCCCTGTGACTTGAGGCATGTAAATGCCCACGCCCATGGGGAATTTCCGCACGGGCGTGTGGGCAACTTGATATTTTTCTCAGATGACCATGGAAGCCACAGGGGCGTGCGTCTGCCCTCGTGAGTCTGGCGCACGGGCGTGGGTATTTTCCGCACGCCCGTGTGAGATCAGTCAGAGTCAAGGGAGCGTTTTCCCGAGAAGGCACAGGGACGTGTGTACACCCCTGTGGCGCTCTCGAAGTAAGGCGCACGGGCGTGGGTAATTTACACACGCCCGTGGGGATACACAAAATTCCAAGAGGCGTGATTTCCTCCTTAAAAACCTTGTGATCTATCTCTTTCTTCATCTCCAATCGTCGGAAAACGGTTCCCGATTATCTTTTCCGACCCTTCGTCACTATTTGGAGGAATTTTCTTTGCTAATCTTACCAAATTTCAGACGTTTTCATATTCATCTCTTCGGTAATCCTTTTATCCTCTTTTCTTTGCCAATTATGGTTTTTCACGGGTTGAATGCTTTTAAATGCGAGTTTTCATGCATGATGGATGTGTAGTAAGCAGTTAGAAGTAATTTTACAATTGAATTGTTAAGATTTGTTGTGCACCCGTGCGGGAGTTTCACGCTCTGCAGAGCCACACGGGCGTGGGTAATATCCACAGGCTTGTGTGGAATTCTGCAGTATATTGCTTCTGAGATTTTTTATTGTTTTTGTCTTTTGCACTCCAGCTATGGCACCTCGAGCGAAGAAGAGCGAGTTATGTGCCTCGGACTTACTTCACCCGAGCCGATACATATAGATTCTCGCACCCCAGGCATCGGGCTCGCTCGAGAGACTTTTCACTCCGGGTTTGGTCGGACTTGCTTTGTGGATTTAGCAAGTGCTTCCAATAGATTCAGCAGCATGATAAGATGATTAATGAGATTGATGAGATCTTTGGCGTGTGGGAAGTCGGAGGAGGCTGGCGACAATTAGTGAACCGACTTACGCACACTTACGCTAGAGGTTTTAGCGTCCTTTGAGTTTCGATTGCTACATGGGATAGTTGACACTACATAGGCGATACAGTTTCGGGCATTCGAACATCCATTCTCTATGAGCGTCACTGAGTTTTCGATTAGGATGGGCTTGTATGATGTCGCTTATACATGTACCATGGAGTATGGCCGACTACCAGTAGATTTTCCAGTGTCAGTCACCCCATATCATGCATCGAGGATTTTTGTGTGGGCGTGGGGAGATCTGAGCAGGGATTATCGAAGGCTTCTACTTTGTCCCGGTTCGATTCTGTCATACGTGCAGTCATCGACGAGGTTCGTGACGTCGAGCGTGATAACACGACCGCTTTGACGGTGGATCGCTTTTCTTATACTCCATGGCTCATAATGTACCACTTCACTTAGGGTGCATTCTAGCGGATGTTTTGCTGCATGCTGGTCATTCGATGAGAGTGGGTCTACTGTTGCGGGCCCTTATATCACTAGACTCATTCTAGGAATGGGTTTGGGCGGCGGCTCACGTGGTCTTTGAGGAGAGCGGTTGTGCCCATCGCTCTTCACGTTCGATCACGATCGGGATGATGGGGTTGATGCGGAGATTTGGGCGGGGTTTATGTTCACCTCGACTACTCAGCTGAGACCACCGAGCGAAGGAGATACTACGGTGGGTGTGTAGCAGACTCCTCCATCTTACCTGTGGCACGGGTATTCGAGCCTATGATCGTATCGAGAGGTCGGAGACCCGATGTTAGAGAGATTCGGACTGAGATAGAGGAGCTCTGGGCTTTACAGTCGGCTCAGTACACAGGTCTTATGGCCCGATTCGATTTCCTTCGAGATCTCCTGAGACCCGGATCTTCAGTACCTCCAGCACCTCCATCCTCGACCCCACCACCAGAGGACCCACTATATGCTTCCACTTGCAGAGTAGGTGGAGACCGAGAACGACTTTGACACTTGACCTTTCTTTTACTTTCATGCATTTTACTTTATCTTATTTTCATGTTTTTAGACTTGTTCACTCAGAAAGGATTTTTCCTTCTGAGTTTATGTTATTTTGCATTATCGAGTTCTATTCATTGCTTCATCTTTTTATACACTCTCGAGGTTATTTTTTGTTTTTCTTGAGCTCACCGAATCCCTACGTATGTGCGTGGAGATGGTCTTGTCTTCTTGGAAATTGAGACTTAGTCATGGAGTGCGGCCAAGGTGCTTTGGCACTTGGCCGTCGTAGCTTTCACAACTCGTTGGAACACTACTCCCAATGAATTAGCTTCATCAAACGCAACACTAGGGAGTCGGGGAGTATTGTTTTGATTAACTTCTCCCACATCTATTTTTGAATGATATATTTTTGAGTGAGCTTGCATGTGTACATTAAGGACAATGTACAACTTAAGTGTGGGAGGGTTTTCATAATCGCACATCTTTTCTATTATTGTAATGCGTAACTGA